>NC_044200.1:23822975-23890475 GCF_900880675.1 Sparus aurata | reverse complement strand
CCTCAGGTCAGCTGTTCTTGTTGTGAGAGAGTATTGGGGGCGTGGCTAACAGTCATAGTATCCTGTTACCACGGCAACCAGACTGCCCTTCTAACGAGATAAACATCACTAGCACGGATAGCGTTAGCATGGACTAGCAGCACGAGTGTTAGCGGGGATGGTGATCGCTGTCGGGAGCTGCAGAGTTTATTCGTGGTCAGTCGTTCCCTCTCGCTGCGCTCCGGTCGCTCACACAGCAGCTAGAGCTCTGAATTCATTGATTACGATCGATTACTGAGCTGTGGAGACGGGGCAGGATTAAATAACTGTGTACTTCTTCCTGCTCCTGTCTCAGACATGTCAGCGCTGGTTAATGGAAAATACTTTATGACATGCTTTTCATTTTATGATGCTCATCTGTCGAACCGATTTGTTTTGTTCTCACATGTCGGAAAATACATTTGCATTCATTCATTCATTCATTCATTCATTCATTCATTTATCTATCTAAACTTTGAGAACAATATTTAACTATTTCTCAAAAAACAGAACAGTGTGGCTCATCAGCATCGTCAGGAAAGTTTCACTGAAGTAAATCTGGAGCACTGGAGTTTTTCACCACTGCAGCATGAAACATATTAATAAATCTAATTATTATCCGTCCAGTCATCATCACTGCAGTATGTTCCTCATGACCTTCCCTTCATACATCTGTGTTCATGAATTCATTATCTGTATATGACTGTGATCCTGATGCATGACTATGAATGAAGGCGTTTATCTGGAACTTAAGCTGTCCAGCTGTGAGTCAGTGAATGCATCACCAGAAGATTTCAGCGCCTGGAGGTCTGAAAAGAGCATCGCGCCACCGACGCAACGAGTCCGGGCGAGTTCAGGCAATCACAGGAAGTCACAACCTGAGGCAGCGTCAGGCGAGGGCGGCGAGAAAGAAGTTTCACATCAGCTCTTAAAGCATCGCCTGTCTAACCTTTCTGATGACTCCGCCCACACCTGAGTGACCTGCAGCTCCGGAGGAATAAACACCTGAGTGCTGACGTCTCACACACACACACACACACACACACACACACACACACTCACCATTGATTTGTGTTGTTGCTCGCTAGCTTACAGCTCATGTACAATAAAGTATTCTTGGTTATTCGGGGTGAATGAACACAAATCATTCCGCCATCTTCTCTTTCTTTTAGCTCTTGTTTTTGGTCTCCACCATCTCCTGAGGTAAATATCTCTCTTTAGCTGCTGAACACTTCACGCTGTTCACCAGCTGGTCTGTCACTGTGTCGTCCTGCTGTAGCAGGAAGTGTACAGAGAGTTTATCAGAGCTCGATGGAGTAAAGCAGCTGAGGCCGAACCAGACGGGAATCGTAGCGAACCAAAACTAGGAGCTAAAAAAGGCTGATGAGCTCTGTAGAGCCGAGTCAGCTGATACCATCTTTGTGGTTTTACGCTTTCACTTTACGCACCGTGTAACTTCTTTACACGTCCCTCCACAGGAACAAAAACACATTTTATCTCTCAAATCTCAGACTGAATAAACTGTCTTGTTACTACGTTCACATATATGATAGTTCTCGTGTTGAGTTCACTGACTGGATTCATTATTATTTTTAATTATTTCATCTAAACTGCCAGAAAATATTCAAATCACATTTTCAGAGACCAAGTCGACGTCTTGTTATCAAAAGTATGAAGTCTATGATCATCAAAGACGAAGACAACCAGAAAATATTTACATTAATGGAGATTAAACAGTCAGAGGGTCAGTGTGTGAAGTTAATACGACTTAATGTAACAACAAGTTCAACTGGACTTGTTCAAATGATCTCATCTAAACCAACAAAGAAACTGCTAAATCACACACATGTTGGATCTGTAGCTCCATATCGTGTAAAACTGTGAGACAAGAACAACCGTAGAAGTATTCCTCAACTCTTTGTTGCTTTTTCACGAAAGAACAATAAAAAAACATAATTAAACCAAATCAATGCCCATCATCGCATCAACGTACAGGAACAACACCGACAGCAGAATGTTGGTGTTGTTGAATGTTTTGACATTTTGAACTGTTGGTCAGAAGAACCGAGACCTGCGAGGACATCAACTGACAGGTTCTGTTTGTTGGTTCTGGTTGCTGTTGGTTCAGGACCTTTGAATCTGTCCTCTCACTGGAGGTAAATTCATTTATTACATATATTTACTCTAAACTCGTCAAGTAAAGTGAAATCACATGGATAGAGTGTAACGAGCTCTTATATTAGCGATCGTTTACCTGCATCACCTGCAGTTTATTACTCTACTCAAGATGTTTCAACCTGATAAAAAGTCTTCAATAAATAAAACTCTGTTAGCAGCAGGATGTCGACTGTCGATGGGGGCAAAAGCAGGTTATTATCTCGATTAACAGATCAATGATTTCATCTAAACTGCCAGAAAATAGTCAAATCAAATTTTTCAGAGACCAAGTTGACGTCATCACGTCTCTGGTTCTGTTGGTCCGACTTCCCAAGGCTCAAAGATAATAAGTCAACGAACATCTGAGACGAAGAAAACCAGAGAACGTTTGTGGCACTGGACCGATCTATCATACTGATAATAACTGATAATAACCTGAATGTAGAGCTGATATACTGAGGTGTTCCTGTTATTTTGTCCACGCATGTATCAAATTACACAACCTAAATTTCGCCCACGTGGTGATCAGGCTGATATTGATATCTGAAAGATAACATGATACAATTGATCAGGTTACTCAATATTAATGCATATGATCGAATTATAGTCTTTATTTCATATTTATTTATCATTTTGAGACGCAACAAGATTATTATCAGTATAAAAAACATATTTCTGTTTTTCCAGACCTGAATCTAATCCAACAATAAGCCACAACAGTCTGTCTTTATCTGAACTGGCCTCATTCAAAATGTTTCTTATCCTCAAAATGTCTTTTTAAGGCTTCAAGTGATGGTTATTAATCTGAAAATTAAGAATAGTAATACTAGTAATACTTAATAGTGACAAACACCCTTTATAACATCCCACAGTCTGACACGACGTCCCCAGATTCTTTGTTTAATCCGACCATATTCAGTTTGTAATCACAAAAGACAAATAAAATCTGCAGATTCTTACATTTTTCATTCCAAATACAACTGACATGTTGACTTAATATCAAAATACCTGCCAATTAATTGCCTTCTCATTGAGTCATTGATTATTTCACAGTGAACTGAGGCTTATTCAAAGGAGTCACAAGGCAGAAACACTCCTCCAGGTCAATATTGGTGCATTTAGAAGAAATTCACACAAAAGACAATGTTGTAAATAAAAGGTCTGTCGTTCTTCCAGACGTCAAACTATCAAATACTCACAGAGACATGAAGAGAGGAAGTTATGTGTCCTCGTTTAAAGCTGTCGAGACACAATCACACTCCACGCTCAGTATTCTAATGATTTACCATCCAGACCTCCTGTATCTGAAATAACCTCACCAAGTGTCTAGTTCTGCTTTTTCCTGCAGGCACCCGAATGCAGCATGATGTTAATCTACTAAAGTAAAGTTGGTGGAGGAGAGAGATGGACACACACACACACACACACACACACACACAGATCCCTGAGTCAACCAGAACTAGGTGGGGCCTGTCAATACTCAGTGTGTGTGTGTGTGTGTGTGTGTGTGTGTGTGTGTGTGTGTGTGTGTTGCTGACAGTACAACAGCAGAGGAATAAAACCAAGCCTTGTCTCCACACTACAGTCAGACAGACAGGTGGGCAGACAGGCAGGCAGGCAGACAGACAGGTTCCCCCAGACTCCTCAGCTCCGCAGTTTCTAAACAAGTTACTTCCTCTCTTGTTTCTCCGGCAGAGCAGCGGGAGTTCCGCAGCTCTGTGGCCGCCTCAGAACGCTCCCTGCCCGGCACGCTCTGGCACAAGGCCCCGCTGCCTGGAGGAGCGCAGACGAGCCGCGCGCAGGAACACAGAGACGTTAGCGGGCGCGAGACAGACACGCAGCCGCCATGATGCGAGCCCGCTGCCTGTCTGCCGCTCGTTTAAACAACGTCTCACTAACGGAGCTCCTGTCTGTCTGCCGCTCCGTCCGTCCGTCTGTCTGTCCGCCGGTCGCTTCCGCAAACCCAGCCCAGCTCGGCACGGCACCGGCCTGTCTCCCTCCCTCCCCGCCCGTCCCTCCCCGCCCGTCTGTCCCGGTGTGTCCCGGTCCGGCCCGGGTGAAGCTACATCGACATGATAGAGGAAAGAAAGGAGAGAAAAGGGCGGAAAAAAAGGAAAAGAGAGGAAAGAGAGAAAGGAAGCGGTACTCACAGTCATCCACCCGTCCGCTCCGCTGCTCTCTCTCTCCTCTCTCTCCCACTCTGAGTGGATGTCGCTCTATCAGAGCCGCTCCCTCCTGCTGTCGCGGCTCTCTGACGTCAAGCGCGACGCGGTGAATGCAAGCGCTTCCTGTCGATTCTTTCAAAATAAAACCCTAGAAAAAATACTTCGAATCAAAAGTAAATGTGAAAAAAATGTTTGCCTCTTTAACGTGAACAGAGTTGGTGGGATAAAGTAATATATTACTTTTAATGGCGTATTAGAACACCTTACTAATAATATTTTAGTAACGTATTACTACAGTTATGTCATGTAACAATCAGCATTCATGACTGAAATTAAGTTTTTATTGGTGTTTTTTAAGAACCCATCCTCACCAACATGACCTGATTAATAAAGGCTCTGTGTGTTTAATATAACCGAGCATATTAGTTCTGTGTTCAGTCTGTGTGTGACTGAAATGAGCCCGATGAAGCCTGAGTATAGAGGGCCACGTATGACTGAGCCTATAATTACAAATATTTATTTATATCTCACATTATATCAGACTGTGATCATGTGTCTGTCTGCTCCTCCCTGAGTGAAAACACGTTCCTTAATTTAAAGACATCTATTTAATTATTCTGTTGAGATGATTTTTTAAGTAATCAAAAAGTAGTAGTAAGTAATGTTTTACTCTACACAGACAGTAATACTGTGCTACTAAAGTAGTCGAACTACTAAATTCATGAGCGAGTGAATTTCATGTCCACAATACTGAAGTTCTGGGTTGTAATTTTCAAGATAAATAATTTGTTATGCATATATTTATCTATTTAGAGGAAGAAACAGCAGAACTTTTACTTCACACTTTCAGAATAAAAGCCCTAAGGGACGTTTTAATGATCATTTGTGTGAATAAAGTGAAAAAAAGAATACATATTGATTTGTAAAATTAAAGCTGAGTTGTTCAAATGGAAACTTGGTGGTAAAATGGCAGAAATCAGAGATTTATAGTAATTCAACACAATGTGCTTCTTTATTTCAAATAAAAAAGTCCTGAGTGTGACTGCTGTATGACTCTATTACACAGTTCAACTTATCAAAGACACAAAATAAAATAAACACGTTTTGATTTCCTCACAAAATGTTCCAAATAAAAACCTCGAGGATGTTTCTATTACGGGGAAAATTAATGCACGTTAAAACTTAACCTAAAAAAATACATTTAAAATGAGGTTAATTGCTCCCATTTCCGCCAATTTAGTCATTTGTGTGATGCTTTTATTTTGAATGCAGTCCAGCCTCACTTCCTGTCTCGCTCGTTCTTCGTCACGTCTTGGCTCATCTGCTCTTTTTGTTCTTGTGACGTTTCAGCCTCGCTCTCAGCTGCTTCCGGCTTCCTGCACAGCAGAAACACAAAGTCCTGACTGAAGTCTGACACAGAACCGACTCAAACGTCATTTTTACTGTTTAAACGTGACGCAGCTGCAGATTCTCTGCTGCTGCCTTGCTCAGTGGTGTCTGGTCAGATTAGAAATAAATGGAAAAATAGATCAAATATTTTTTATTTATGTCCTTAACATCTTAAAAAATAAGTATAAAGCCATATATTTCTCCTTAGAGAAGAAACACCATGTAATTAATTTAACGATATGACGAGTATTTGTGCAGGCTGACCTGAGAGTCAGCATCACTCTGGTTCCTCCACAGAAGGACTGCAGGATTCTCAGACAGATTCTGAATCATTGTGTCCTTGTAAATTCAGCATTAAATGTGATACATAAAGCCAACTATAAACCACAATTTCACCAGACTCCCTAAACAAATCAGCTAATTTAAGGAGTTGTTGTGTAGTGTAAAGCTTTATAAACGTTATGAAACTGTGTGTGTGACAGATTGTAAGTCATTGTGTCCTTGTTGTAAATTCAGCATTAAATCTTTCAGCTGAAGTTGTTTGTCTCCTTGTAAAAAGTGTCAGTTTGTGGCAGCATGTCTGTACCAGCCTGTCTGCTTCTGTGTCTAAAGTGCTAAAGTCTTACCTGCCAACATTGATCAGCTGTTTGAACACACTGTTTACACTGATTTCACCATTTACACTCCATTTATGAAAGAAGAAACATGTTATTGATCTAAACATGTCACATGTTACAAAGACACTAAACAGTAACAATATAGGCTACTTCTTTGTCCCCGTGGAGAAAGTCCCCAGACTCCCTTAACAAATGTGTCAGTTTAGTGAGTTGTTGAGTTGGAGACACTTTATAAACTCTGTGAAACTCTGTCTCTGACTCATTCTGCATTATTTGGACCTTCTTGTTGATTCAGCAAATGTTCTACATGAACTTCTTTCTGTCTTTGAGTAACAAACATCCTGTCAGTCCCAGTGATGGACGTGTTCGCAGGGAGGTGAGATCTGATCGCTGTGGTCACTGGAGGCGAGGTCGGTGTAAAAGTGTGAACTCTCTCGGGTAGCTGCAGTTGAAGGGGTCCAGCATCGTGTCTCGTTATGTGTTCATGTTGCTGATGATGTCGTGTGATGTCACTATAAGAAGTTCTGCTCACAGTTCTGGAGGTCAAAGGTCAGAGCGGCTCCTGAGGTCGACGAAGAGAACCGGACTTTAAGAAACGCAGCGAGTGTGTGTGTGGGTGTTAATGCAGAGTCAGAGCGCAAGTGAGCGTGTTGGAGCGTGTTGATGGGAACACGCCTCGAGACACACACCCACACTCACACACACCTACACACACACACTCACACACACACTCACACTCACACACATAGCAGTGTTTACTACAGTCAGAGATACAGTGTTGTGAAGCCACACCCAGACAGGAAGGAGTCAGCAAGAACAGAGGCGCCCCCGCCCAACCAGCTTCCCTTTCAGTGACACACACTTCCTCTATACGAGAACTCCAATCAGACTTCTGGTCTCAAGTAAAAGTTTCTTACTGCTGGGCGTAATTTAACCCACAAATACTCAGTGGAAACATTTAGTAAGCCCGAGACTCATCTTCAACCCAGAGTGTGTCGAGCAGTTTTTGTGTAATCCTGTGACCAGTTACTGCAGCTGTATTTTTATTCACCATCATCACTTACTCGTCCACCAAAAAGGCAAAAATAGACCGATAACTGAAATCTGTGTTGTTATTCCAAAGGTCCGTTAGGTCCAAAGCTCCTGTGCTAACGGTGGCTACAGTTCGCAGTCATTCATGGTTACTGTGGTGAAATGCTGCCACCTATCTGTTCTGAGTGTGAATTCATGAGGTTACATTTTTCACCTTTAAAGGATGTTATTCTTTCGGCGACATCTCATATTTATTCAAGTCATTTTGGCATTTAAAGTGAGCCGAATTAGCAGTTAGCAGTTCCTGTTTGCAGTGTTCTCGTAGATGTACAGACGTCTATCACTGGGCTACTTTAAAACTGAAGAAAAGTTAAAAGTGTCTTGATTCTCAAGCAAGTTCTGCACTAAAAATAACTTCTTTTTTCTGCTTTATGGACGATTATTCAAGATGATAATAATTATGATGACTGACTGTGCTAGCTAGCTAAGGCAGCAGTTAGCGATTACTTTAAGTGAGTTATTCTGTTGGCTACAACATTAGCTAACATCATTTTGGCATTATAAGTGAGCTGAATTAGCTGTTAGCAGTTCCTGTTTGCAGTGTTCTCGTAGATGTACAGACGTCTATCACTGGGCTACTTTAAAACTGAAGAAAAGTTAAAAGTGTCTTGATTCTCAAGCAAGTTCTGCACTAAAAATAACTTCTTTTTTCTGCTTTATGGACGATTATTCAAGATGATAATAATTATGATGACTGACTGTGCTAGCTAGCTAAGGCAGCAGTTAGCGATTACTTTAAGTGAGTTATTCTGTTGGCTACAACATTAGCTAACATCATTTTGGCATTATAAGTGAGCTGAATTAGCTGTTAGCAGCTCCTGTGTGTGGAGGATTCATGGATGTGCAGACAGCAATCACTGAATTAGTTTAACACTGAAGAAAACTTAAAATGTGATAAATCTCAGGCAGGTTCTGCACTAGGGATCGTACACTGATGATTTATTTAAATATAATCTGTCAGTACTTGTTGACATCTGTCTGCATGTGGTTTAAAACCTGAAAACAATCAGATTTACTTTGTTTTATATGTAAAGTTCAGGAGGTTAACTGTAAATTAGAAAGGTAGAAATGTCTGGATAAAATGATTCTCTGGCCTCTTGGCGGCAGCAGAAATAACAGGACATGTTGAACTTGTTAACAAACTACTGAAGGAAACGTCTGTTTAGCTGCCGAACGCTGCTCTGTGTTCACCGGCTGCTCTCTGACTGACTGTCTGCTGCTCGATGCTGAGCAGGTCGCTCACACCGGGTACAGAGAGCGCCGAGACTGAACCAGAACAGCTGAAGTGAAACCCGGCAGCCTCACACCTGACCAGCTGGGTTTCACTTCTCTTTTAGCTCCAACAGAAACATTTTTCCTTCTATAAACAGCTCTCGTCTTATTTTAGTCGTCCTGTTATCAGAGTGTTTCCTGTTATTAAAGGTGTTCTCAGTCTGTGAACACTCGCAGGTTCACGGCAGAGGAAACATCAGTGGACCTCAAAGAGGAGAAATCATCAGCATGTCAATGATCCGCCGGCCTGAACACAAACTCATCAATTCAGCTGTTGCTAGGAGACCAGATGAACGAGCCACGTTCGTTTTGTTTGCTCTCTAATGAGTTTCTGCCTCATTGAAACGGCCAATCGCAGCAGAGCTTGACCTCTGAACAGGAAGTGGTTTATTGTAATACTAACCTGAGAGTGTGACCTGAATTCAGGCTGTGAGGTGAACAAGACGAGCGTGAGCAGCCGAGTTCAGGGCAGGACTGGACTCTGCAGGTGTGTTCTGGCTCCCTCTGCTGCTTCTATAATACTTCTACTGCTGCGAACTGTCATCACGCTTCAGGTTACACCGACTTAAACAAGTGTGAGCTAGTGGTGGAATGTAACCAAGTACATTTACTCAAGTACTGCAATGAATTACACATTTTTCATGACTTAATTAGTTCCATTCTCTACGTCTACGTCACAGCTGTATCAACATACCAGACTCAACTTAAAATATGGCACGTTTTTGTAAACTACCAAACTGCATTTAAATTTGTTCAAATTTGTTCCAATTCAACCAAAGCAAGAGTGAAATCAGTCATAATCAACTAATAAAATCAAATATAGAAATATAGAATTCTCAAGGGCAATACGTCTGCATATAGAGTCCACAGCTGCCATTTGCTTTGAGCTAAATGCTAACAGGCCTACGATAACAATGTGAAAGTGCAAATATTTGAGCAAGTTAAAGATGCAATGTGTAAAAATTTGGGTTGAAATCATTCAAAGCTTTAGCAAAACGAATTCATGTCTGCTACTGTGTTGCAAAGCATGCTTATAGCATGCTAACCAGCTAGCCCCGGCCTGTCACTGTCTGTAAGCAACCAGTCTGCAATGCTAGCTGTATAGCTAACTGAGCTAATGTGCTAACAGCAGCTCCAGTTGGCAGCAGTTAGCAGTAACTCAGTTGTTATGATGCCCCCTCTCTGTTCTGAGTAAAAATTCACCAGGAATTCTTACGTATTGCACCTTTAAAGCAAGTTATTCTACAGGCTACAACTTGAGCTAATATTTGTTTACATTTTGGAACATTAGCACCATTGAAGTTGAGCCGAATTAGCTGTTAGTAGTTTCTGTTTGCAGTGTATTCATGGATGTACAGATAACAATCACTGGATTCATGTAAAACCTCAGAAAACTCAAAAATATGATAATTCTCAGGGAAGTTCTGCACTAAAAATTCGCGTCTTTTTCTCTGATTTCTAAGCAGCTTTATGGACGTTTGTTTGGGGCGCACATCCATGAACATGACATTCTCAGAAAGTCACTCCGGATCTAAAAATGTGGGTTTCATGTCAGAGTGTTTGGACCGATTTGGACCTCAGAGGACGACAGCGGTGATGTGTGACGGTTTGTTTGAAGCGCAGCGACACAAAAAGAAACCAGACAGGAATCAGAGTATGAAGGCAGGCAGAAATGGACCTCTTTATTTTTCTTGGGCGATAAACAACAGTGGATATTCCCGACCAGACCGGACCGAACCAGATTAAACCAGACTGGACCCGGTTTCACCAGATCAAACCAGATTAGAGCGCGGTCAATGAAACAGGTCCTGACCGGACCGGACCGAACCACACACACTGATCAGAATATGGTTACTTTGTGTTACACACTGCGTCACCGTGGCAACAGCCACACATGGCTGGCCCAATCAGGTCTGGTCGGGTCGGACCTGGTCCAATAATCTCTCCTGTTCCCTTCCTTCAGACGAGTGAAGGGAGCGAGGGCGGGTCTATTGAATCAGGGGAAACAAAGAAGCTGATTGGTCCACAAACAGTAAAACCCCGCCCACCCATCGTCACCCCAGGGCATCCTATTGGTTGCCTACATCTTTCGCAAAAACAGAGCGAGCCCTTCTCCCATTGGTCACCACAGCCTCAGGCAGGAAAGGCTGTTTTTTTCCCCCATTGGTCAGTTTTAACACGCCAACTGTCAGTCACTCAGCAGCGGCCAATCAGGTTACAGTACCTGTGGAACTTTCTGGAATAACAAAAAGAAAAAAGAAAAACGAAACAAAAAGAGAAGAATGATGATGATCAGGGAGGTCAGCCAATCAGATGACCTCACTGGAAAAACAAAACAGGAAGTGGGAGGAGCTTCCAAGCCTCTTATGGAATTTATTTTTCTTGATTTTTTTGTGTTTTTTGTTCGTTGTTTTTGTCCTTTTTGTCCGTGTGTGTGAGCCGAACGTCAGTCTTCTTCCACTCTTTTCCATCAGCTGATTTCAGTGCAATGCATCATGGAACGATCGATCGCTAGGAAAGGGGTGTGTCACTACAAGTGTGTGGGTGTGTGTGTGTGTGTGTGTGTGTGAGTGAGTGTGTATGTGTGTGTAGGTGTCTGCGTCCTGTTGTCATGGAAACATGCTGCAGGGTTAGCGCTCCAGCAGCTGGGTGGTGCCATGTTGCATCGTGGGAACTTGTTAGTCCGTCTCTCTAGCTGGTGTCCATGGACTCCATGTTGGCGGAGCTGGAGTCCCTCTGGATGGAGTCGAAGATGGCCGCCAGCTCCTGATTGGACGAGATCTGGGACTGGAACTCTGACATCAGCGGCGACTTCTCGGCCTCGGGGATCGTCAGCAGCGCCACGACGGCACGCATCGCCGACCGCTTCAGCTCGTCCTGCTTCTCAAACTCCTGCTTCACCGAGTTCGCCTTCACCTGCAGACAGAGGCGCGTTTATTCTGCTGCTCACAATGGCGTCGCTGGAGAGAAACGCTGTGTGTGTGTGTGAATGTGTGTGTGTGTTACCTTGGTGGTGCAGGTGGCTCTCAGTGGCTCCACCAGTCGGTCCAGTCTCTGTAGAACAGCACTGGGACACAGAGACGACAGCCGGGCCAGCATCAGGAACGTCAGCATCTGAAAACAAGAACAACAACAACCGTCAGCTGGAACAGCAGCAGAAAAAACATCCTCAGAAATGATTACATCAGTCATTTCTCGTGCGAGAATGAAAAAAAAAATAATGTTTTGCAAACGGGAACATTTGATGCTTTTCTTTGTTACAAGTGAACCTGGTACTGCCGCAGTAACACATGTGGCAGGAGCAGCAGTGTTTGTGTGTTTCTGCATCAGTCTCTAAAATCAATCCTATTTCAAAGGGACCCTGGTGTTGCAGTATTTGCATCGCGGCGTGTGGGCGGACCTTGATGTCGTAGTGGTCCTTCAGTCCGTCCTCCACGTGGTTGAGGAAGGTGAAGATGTCGATCCGGTCCAGGCAGCTGTCCAGCAGAGTGTACATGCACTCAAACGCAGCCTTCCTCAGGTCCAACCCGTCATCCACCGTGTGTTTGAACGGACCCATCTCCACCTACACACAGAGAGATGAGAGTCGAACACCTGTCCACCGCGATCAATCAGTTCATTGATCCGTCTGTGTGTCAGTGTGTTGCCTCACCTCTCTGATCAGCTCCTTCCTCACTTTGGTCTCGTTGTACAGCTGTGGCAGCACCGAGTCCAGCAGCTCTCGGATCAGACTCGGCTTATTGTGGGCAGCAGAGTTAAACGTTACCAAGGCGACGCGACGCACGTTCAGGTCCGGGTCCTCCAGCGTCTTCAGGAAGTCACCTGAGGACAAACAACATCAGAGGATCAGCGGTGGAGCTGCCTCGGTAATAACGCAGCCGTGTTTCTGATCAGTGATCAATAAAATAGATTCTCACCTATGCAGTTCTTCAGCAGTGGGTCGATAGGCTGCGGCTGGTCAGAGATGGTGAACTTCACTGCTGTTACCACGGAGCTCCTGGCGTACGATGAACCTACACACACACACACACACACACACACACACACACACACACACACCAATAATCAATAAATCAATATTTCAGATTAATCATCAGATGACAGCTTCAGGTCCAGCAGTTAAATTTATGGCTAATTAAAAGATTCTGTTGTGTAAACCAGGGGAGACCGAAGCAGTTTGATTGGCCAAGGAGAAGCAGGAGGGCGGGGCTTATGAAACTGTTCAGTCTTCCTATTGGTTAGTTCTTATTTTCTGATTCTGTTTCCAGGTAGAAAAAGGAGACAGAGATTATAAATCCACCAACTGATGATTGATACCAGCTGATTTACAGATCTGATTGATTACCAGGAGGAGTATTCTGAGGCGGGGCAGCAGGGTTTACTAGTGACTGATCAGAGTATTGATTACCTGACTCCAGGTATCCTTTAAGGTGGGGCAGCAGGGTTTACTGGGGACTGATCAGAGTATTGATTACCTGACTCCAGGTATCCTTTAAGGTGTGGCAGCAGGGTTTACTAGTGACTGATCAGAGTATCGATTACCTGACTCCAGGTATCCTTTAAGGTGTGGCAGCAGGGTTTACTGGGGACTGATCAGAGTATTGATTACCTGACTCCAGGTATCCTTTGAGGCGGGGCAGCAGGGTTTACTGGGGACTGATCAGAGTATTGATTACCTGACTCCAGGTATCCTTTGAGGCGGGGCAGCAGGGTTTACTGGGGACTGATCAGAGTATTGATTACCTGACTCCAGGTATCGTTTAAGGCGGGGCAGCAGGGTTTACTGGGGACTGATCAGAGTATTGATTACCTGACTCCAGGTATCGTTTAAGGCGGGGCAGCAGGGTTTACTGGGGACTGATCAGAGTATTGATTACCTGACTCCAGGTATCCTTTGAGGCGGGGCAGCAGGGTTTACTGGGGACTGATCAGAGTATTGATTACCTGACTCCAGGTATCGTTTAAGGCGGGTATCGTTTAAGGTGGGGCAGCAGGGTTTACTGGGGACTGATCAGAGTATTGATTACCTGACTCCAGGTATCCTTTAAGGCGGGGCAGCAGGGTTTACTGGGGACTGATCAGAGTATTGATTACCTGACTCCAGGTATCCTTTGAGGCGGGGCAGCAGGGTTTCGGGGTCGATCAGCGTCAGCTTGCCCAGACACTCGGCCACCACGTTCCTGGTTCCTTCCTCTTGACACTCGCAGTGTTTGAGCAGCAGAGACCAGACTAACTCCACGTACGGCTTCAGACCGGACACAGACGCAGAACCTCCACACAGACGCACAGATTAGAACCAAAGACACTCACACACGCATTGATTTGTTATCAGTTTGGAGCTGTTCTTACTGATGATCTCTTTGAGGGAGTGCAGCAGCAGGTACTGTCTCTTAGAGGACGAGATCTCCTGCAAGACGAACGGCAAATACTCTGGAAGATTTCCCACCGCGATGCTGCCCAGCGCATAGGACGCCGCCGACTTCACCTGAGGGACACACGGGCAGACACAGGAGGTTAATGTCTACAACACCACCTTAAACGTTAGACTTTGGCTGGATGGATGAGTGTTACCTCTTCACTGGAGGAGGAGAAGGCATCCAGGATGACCGTCTTCAGCTCTGGTTGGCTGCTCAGGTCCACATGGTGTCCCACCTCGCCCAATGAGAGCAGAGCGAGCAGTCTGATGGAATCTGTGGAGCGGCTGTTCTTCACGTCCTGTCAGTCAGAGGGAAGAAACTTTATTTAAACCCGTTAAAGACAAAACACCAGTACTCACGTTCCCCTGCAGGTCAGACAGACAGGTAGTCAGACAGACAGGTAGGTAGATTACCTGGATGAACTGTCCGACCACAGCAGGCCCCTCAGTGGGACAGGCTCTGGTCAGAGCGGCGACACATTTAGCAATGGAGCAGTACGCCTGTTTGTGAGGCAGAGCGGCACTCTGGGAGTAAACCGGACCGGTCAGCATCCTCAGCAGGTCCATGTAACCCAGACCAGGAGTCTCTGTGGCCACTAAAGCCTGAACACACACAAACACACACATATAATTGATAATACTACATCTTGAAAAACAAATCTGTTTAATCAGCTGCAGGAGAAAACAGCCAACGAAGCTAACAGAGCTAACAGCTAACAAAGCTAACATTTACAGACTGTTGGCATACCTGGTAGAAGTCCAGCATGGCGGCGAGCGCTCCGCCCTGCAGCAGCGGGGATCGAACCAGCGTGATGAGCTGCTGCAGGATGTTCCCTCCGCTCAGCTGACCCAGCGAGGACGGGTGAGTCACGGCCAGCGTGGACAGGAAGCTCAGCGCCATCTGAGACACGTGCATGTCGCTCTCGGAGATGAGAGGAGGCAGCTCGGCGAGGACGGCGTCCACCATGACGGGAGTCACCGCAGAGCTGAAACACACGCATGTAAACAGAGTTACTGACAGGAAAGAGGGCGGGGCCGACCTCTGTGGGCGGGGCTGACAGGTGTGTGTGTGTGTGTGTGTTACCTGTAGTTTCTGAGCAGGATGTCTAGAGCAGCCAGCGTGCAGAGCTTCAGCGCTCGCTGATTCTTGCGGAGGAAGGAGGCGAGGATGGGAACGGCGTCGGGGAGAACCGGCCTCAGATCGATTTTCAACGGAGAGCCGGCGATCAGCGTCAGAGCTGCAACAGACGAGCGAGACACGAGAGTCAAAGTCTGGGAAGTGACTATTTATAACCAACATCTTTAATTCTATGAGGCCGTGTTCTGACACGTATTGTCGTCCTGCCAACACGTTTAAAAATAAAAAGCCTTTGTTTGACAGCGTGCACCAGTCTGAACTCCAGCAGTGTGTTCAGACTCAGGAGAGGGAACGAGGAGGCAGCACACAAATCTAAAACCAGCCGCTCTGTTTATCTTCCATTAAACCTCAGCGAACACGACGCTGTTTAAAATTAAACAGAGGAAGTGCTGTCGGCAAGTTGCAGCAACATGTTAGGTTTCTGTTCAGACTGAATCTGAGGAAACACGATTGCACAGCGAGTCTGTGGAAACCTGCAGCGTCCAGGTGAGCTCAACGTGTTTCAGCCTGAGTGAAACGCTCTCGTTACCTTTCACCGTCGTCAGCCGGGTGATCTCGTTCTTGAGGCGTTCTAAGAAGATCAGCAGCGTTCCGGGAAGTTCGTTAGGCAGTCGGTCACCTACACAGCCAGACAGGACGGAGAGATCAGGTGACAAGCCGGAGACACAAACAGGAAACAGCATCACAGATGACATCACAAGCTGCGACTGACAGGCGGTGGTTACCTAGGTTACAGATGATCTGTCCCATGCAGGAGATGGCTCGCTCTTTGACTTCCTGGTCGATGTCGGCGGCTTTCAGGCGTTTGATCGTGCAGGTGAACAGGTCGTTAATGTAGGGGGAGGGGTCGAAGCTGTCGGAGCTCTCTGATTGGTTGTCCAGAGGTCGGATCACCTGGAGGAGACAAACAGGAGAATCAGCTGTGAACTGTGTCATCAGAGGGCGAAGGAGGCGGCAGGTTCGACTCCCACCTTGACGAGCTGCTGGGTGACGAGCAGAGCCTCAGAGGTGATCTTATAGAAGGGGTCTCCCACGCACGCCACCACGGGCGGGACCAGGGCGGGGACGTGGGCGTGGAAGGCGTGAGCGGGATGCGTGACCATGATGACGTGGAGACACGCCAACGCGTCGATTTTGAGGTTGGAGCTGCTCGACTTATCGTTCAGAGAGAAGATGATACCTGGAGGACAAACACACTGCGATTACTGATCCGGTCATTAAAGCCTCGCTGCAGTAACAGAATCAGAACCAGCGGTGGACCTGCATCTGGTACCTGGTATTAGAACTGGGATGTGCTGAGTCAGGGCTCCTGGCAGGACGTTCACCAGCTCGGTCAACATGTTGAAACAACACTGACGAGTTTTGACACTTTTCTCCTTCAGCTGCTTGTGAAGAGCTTTCACTATCATGGGCACCTGCAGAGGGCGAGAGACACCGACACCGTGAGAACGAGCGAGCGAGAGAGAGGACGCCACCGCACGACTGCTTCCTGTTTTCTGTGGTCGACCTGCAGGATGCTGAGGGTTTCCTGTCACCATGACGACAGAGCTGAAGCCATCACAGGTACGACAGTGACACCTGCTGCACGAACACAGAAGTGCAGCCAGAGAGGAGAAACATACGAAGATCATCACCGTCTGTGGTGAAGTCTCACTCCTCTACATGAAGACGAGCTCAAATTGTCATCTGAATTATTAATTAATCTGTGGGAATGTTTCCAGATTAAGAAAAAGGGTTTCTGGAAGTCTGAACAGAATCATCAACACTAACTAAATCATTTATTTCTCAGCTTCTGGAGCAGAAAGAATCATGACATAAAAAAACACTTAGAGCCCAAAACGTCGACTTTAACTGGGAATCATTAGTGTAATCTGCATTAACAAATCACAGATTACGTCTTCAGTCACAAAACACACTCATGCTGCGTCCGGCTGTAAAGGCTCAAGTGCACATAACCCCAAAATATTGTGTTAACTCTCATGTCAGGGAAAGAAAATCTAAAACTTTTCACACATGAGGAGCCATGATTAGCGAGTTTTTGGAGAATTTGTTAAAAGAAAATGTACAAATTTAATCTCATAACTGTAAATCCATCAACTTTTCAACCCATGGACTCGCTGAAGTAGCTGAGGACTCGTTTTAGAACAGAAAATGTCTCCAGACGGCTCAAACTGATTTGTAAAGGGGTCATTTCCACCCTCGACATGCGGTCGAGCTCATGCAACCACTTCAGACGGGGTGCATGCCAACACTTTGAGCTCAGCAGCTACACTGAAGATGTTGGCTTATGAAGGGTGTAAATCTGGTCTGAGATCAGTTCGTGATGTGTTCTCTGCTGCAGACTGTGATCACAGCAGACGAGCTGTATGGAGGCATCTGATGGTTCTTTGGTTGTTCCTCTGTTTTAAATCAAGTCTCCTACTTTTTGGGGTGAACTGCTCCTTTAAATACGAGGTCATTAGCGTCTCACCTGGCTCTGCAGCATGGTCAGCGGCGTCTCTCCCTGCTCCATGGCGTCTGGATCAGCCAACCAGCTCTGAGCCGGTCTGGTCTGTTTGAGCAGCGACAGGTAGGCGTGGAAAACATCCGCCTTCACGTTCTCCTCCCTCTCCTGCACACACACACACACACACACACACACACACACACACACACACACACACACGGAGAACAGATGTTATTTCAATAATCAAAAAGGTAAAAAAATACTTTCATCAAGGTGTGATGGAGGAGGTGACGGTACCTTGAAGCGACAGACGAGTGCAGGAGAGACGGAGCGATAAAACTCGGGCAGCATCTCGTGACGCGTTGAAACGACGGCGTCCAAACACTTAGCGGCCGCCCGTCGAACCTTCCAGCTCATGTCGTCATCGTCACTGTACTCATCATCACTGCCTGGACAGACAGACAGACAGACAGTTAGTATCCACACTGCAGGATCATTCAGCTGAAGATAAAAACAGTCACGTTTCTGTATTTCCGTCTCTGACAGAAACAAACAACAACAGAATTTGTACATTTTTTCTCACTCAAACCAAATAAATCAACGATCAAACAGCTGCTGAAATGATCAATTAATCACTGCAGCTCTTAATATTCTACATCCAATCAGATGTAACCTGTCCTGACTAATAACCGGGTACCTTGGTAGTCTTCGTCGTTCTGCTCGGCGTCCATGGCGTTGTCGTCCTCGTCTTCATCGTCGAAGTTGTAGTTGGGGTCGTAGGTCAGGTAGCGCAGGCAGATGGAGATGACGGTGGGGACGTGGGGGTAAACTTCTTTAGGACACCTCCTGACGAAGGACTCGAAGGCCTGGATGCAATACTCTCTGAGCTCGTCATCGTCCACGTTACAGAACTTCACTACCAGAGGAATGATCTTCTCCAGATACTCTCCTGCAGACGGACACACACAGAAGCTTAGCGGCTGCAAAAGTTAGAATCCAACAACCGAGCACGGACGCTGGTGTTCCGAACGAGTCGCTCTCACCGATCCGGTGTCCCGCCTGTCTGCTGATGGCGGCCGTGCACTGGATGTAGGTTCTGGTGGTTGACATGTTGTCGTTCCTGCCCAGCTCGGTGAGGAGGTGCTCGATCAGATCGATGAAGACCAGGTTCCCACAGGACATCACGAGGTGGCCCAGAGCCATGATGGTCCTCTGAAACAGTCACAGAGTCACAACAGGCGTCAGCACAGAGAGACGCCGCAGAGCGACGCCACAGAGCGACGCCACAGAGCGACGCCACAGAGCGACGCCACAGAGCGACGCCACAGAGAGACGCCACAGAGAGACGCCACAGAGAGACGCCACAGAGCGACGCTCAGGTCGACGCCACAGAGCGACACCACAGAGCGACGCCACAGAGCGACGCCACAGAGAGACGCCACAGAGAGACGCTCAGGGCGACGCCACAGAGAGACGCTCAGGGCGACGCCACAGAGAGACGCCACAGAGAGACGCTCAGGGCGACGCCACAGAGAGACGCTCAGGGCGACGCCACAGAGAGACGCCACAGAGAGACGCCACAGAGAGACGCCACAGAGAGACGCCACAGAGAGACGCTCAGGGCGACGCCACAGAGAGACGCCACAGAGCGACGCCGCAGAGCGACGCCACAGAGAGACGCCACAGAGAGACGCCACAGAGAGACGCCAAAGAGATACGCCACAGAGAGACGCTACAGAGAGACGCCACAGAGCGACGCCACAGAGCGACACCACAGAGAGACGCCACAGAGCGACGCTCAGGTCGACGCCACAGAGAGACGCCACAGAGCGACGCCACAGAGAGACGCTCAGGGCGACGCCACAGAGAGACGCCACAGAGAGACGCCACAGAGAGACGCTCAGGTCGACGCCACAGAGAGACGCCACAGAGAGACGCTCAGGGCGACGCCACAGAGCGACGCCACAGAGCGACGCCACAGAGAGACGCTCAGGGCGACGCCACAGAGAGACGCTCAGGGCGACGCCACAGAGAGACGCCACAGAGCGACGCCACAGAGAGACGCCACAGAGCGACACCACAGAGAGACGCCACAGAGAGACGCCACAGAGAGACGCCACAGAGCGACACCACAGAGAGACGCCACAGAGCGACACCACAGAGAGACGCCACAGAGAGACGCCACAGAGCGACACCACAGAGCGACACCACAGAGAGACGCCACAGAGCGACACCACAGAGCGACACCACAGAGCGACACCACAGAGCGACGCTCAGGTCGACGCCACAGAGAGACGCCACAGAGCGACACCACAGAGAGACGCCACAGAGAGACGCTCAGGTCGACGCCACAGAGCGACGCCACAGAGCGACGCTCAGGTCGACGCCACAGAGCGACACCACAGAGCGACACCACAGAGCGACGCTCAGGTCGACGCCACAGAGCGACGCTCAGGTCGACGCCACAGAGAGACGCCACAGAGCGACGCCACAGAGCGACACCACAGAGCGACACCACAGAGCGACGCTCAGGTCGACGCCACAGAGAGACGCCACAGAGCGACGCCACAGAGAGACGCCACAGAGAGACGCTCAGGGCGACGCCACAGAGAGACGCCACAGAGAGACGCCACAGAGAGACGCCACAGAGCGACGCCACAGAGCGACGCCACAGAGAGACGCTCAGGCGACGCCACAGAGAGACGCTCAGGGCGACGCCACAGAGAGTCGCCACAGAGAGACGCCACAGAGCGACGCCACAGAGAGACGCCACAGAGCGACACCACAGAGAGACGCCACAGAGAGAAGCCACAGAGCGACGCTCAGGTCGACGCCACAGAGAGACGCCACAGAGCGACACCACAGAGCGACACCACAGAGAGACGCCACAGAGAGACGCCACAGAGAGACGCTCAGGGCGACGCCACAGAGCGACGCCACAGAGAGACGCTCAGGGCGACGCCACAGAGAGACGCTCAGGGCGACGCCACAGGGCGACGCCACAGGGCGACGCCACAGAGCAACGCCACAGAGCGACGCTCAGGTCGACGCCACAGAGAGACGCCACAGAGAGACGCTCAGGGCGACGCCACAGAGCGACGCCACAGAGAGACGCTCAGGGCGACGCCACAGAGAGACGCTCAGGGCGACGCCACAGGGCGACGCCACAGAGAGACGCCACAGAGCAACGCCACAGAGCGACGCTCAGGTCGACGCCACAGAGAGACGCCACAGAGCGACGCCACAGAGCGACGCCACAGAGAGACGCCACAGAGAGACGCTCAGGGCGACGCCACAGAGCGACGCCACAGAGAGACGCCACAGAGAGACGCTCAGGGCGACGCCACAGAGAGACGCCACAGAGAGACGCTCAGGGCGACGCCACAGAGACGCCACAGAGAGACGCCACAGAGAGACGCCACAGATAGACGCCACAGAGAGACGCCACAGAGAGACGCTCAGGGCGACGCCACAGAGCGACGCCACAGAGAGACGCCACAGAGAGACGCCACAGAGAGACGCCACAGAGCGACGTCACAGAGAGACGCCACAGAGCGACGCCACAGAGAGACGCTCAGGGCGACGCCACAGAGAGACGCCACAGAGCGACGTCACAGAGAGACGCCACAGAGCGACGCCACAGAGAGACGCCACAGAGAGACGCTCAGGGCGACGCCACAGAGAGACGCCACAGAGAGACGCCACAGAGCGACGCCACAGAGTGACGCCACAGAGAGATGCTCAGGGCGACGCCGCAGAGCGACGCCACAGAGAGACGCCGCAGAGAGACGCCACAGAGAGACGCCACAGAGAGACGCCACAGAGCGACGCCACAGAGAGACGCTCAGGGCGACGCCACAGAGAGACACCACAGAGAGCACAGAGACGCCACAGAGAGACGCCACAGAGAGACGCCACAGAGAGACGCCACAGAGAGACGCTCAGGGCGACGCCACAGAGCGACGCTACAGAGAGACGCTCAGGGCGACGCCACAGAGAGACGCTCAGGGCGATGTGAAGGTGAGTCTCACCTTTCTGACGGCCAGGCGGGGGGACGTGAGCTGAGGCAGCAGACAGCTGAGGATGGAGGGGTGGAAGTTCACCAGCAGACCTCCCTGCCTGTGGAGAGACAGACGGTGTTATTGAAACACTAGCAGCTGTATTGATCGTATCTGCAGATGTGACAGACAGACAGGAAGTTTACCTGCAGAGCATGTCGGCCATGATGTCGAGCGCCTCCAGCTGGACCG
This sequence comes from Sparus aurata, assembly GCF_900880675.1. NCBI lineage: Eukaryota > Metazoa > Chordata > Actinopteri > Spariformes > Sparidae > Sparus > Sparus aurata. The sequence goes on along the minus strand of NC_044200.1, from coordinate 23,868,515 downwards.
ACACGTCTTCCTGTTTGGCGATGGCGCTCGTCAGACGACCTGTTATTTTCTTACAAACACTGGCAGCTAGAGCCGAGCCTGAGAGACAGACGGGTGGATGTTAGACGGGTGGATGTTAGACAGGTGGAGCTTCAGTAAAGTAACTGTAGCATCGTCACTAGTGTCTGTGTGTTCGTACCGCTGGAGGCGGGCGGTAACTCTCCGATGACAGTTTTGAGTCCGATGGAGGAAATGTCTCTGAGCTGCTCTTTGTCCGACAGCATGTTGGTGCACAGAGTGTCCACGATCGTCTCCACCTGGTACTCCTTCACCTTACTGACCAGGGGCCCCAGGCTGAGCGAAACAAACGCACCCACAGTTAAAACACACACACACACACATCAGAGAGGCTCACATTAATATGACAGTGTGTGTGTTTTTACCATTTAACGGCCAGGTTCTGAACTTCTCCGTTCTTGTCTTCTAACAGTTTGAGAATCATCCTCACCACCTGCCAATCAATACATCAATCAATACATCAATCAATACATCAATACTATGAGCTATGACACACTGAGTTGGAGAGATGGCCGATGTGAACCGACCTTCCTCTCGCTGTCGTCGTCCAGTTTGATTGAATCTTTTTGTAGCTCCGTCATCAAGTCGTTCGTGGCCATAAACCTGCAGAGAAAAGAGAAACGAACCAACAACCGGAGAATTAAAATGGATTTAATTTATCTGACTATAAAGAGTCAAACTGCAGTGCTGCAGTCCAACAGTCGTCCAGCAGATGATGCTACATCGAGCAGAAACAGAACATAACTCACAATCTGAGACCTGAGGCCAGTTTCCTTTAACTCGACACTGTAAAGGTTAAACTGTTACGACTCCACACGGCTCGCTGACGGATCAATAACGTACACGGACACCATGAAGTGACTCAACGGGGAGAAATATCAAGTGTCTGAGAAGGAATTTATAGCAGAGGATCACTTGTAAAATGTTGAAATGTAAAGAAACGGCATTGGAAATAAAACAAAGTCCACGGCCGTTCACATCTACAGAGATTGTGTATAAATAAAGTTTGATTGATTGATTGATGGAAGTGCTGGAAAAGCTCATCAGGATTTCCAAGATCCCAACGTCACGTTTTCCATCAATTAGCCAACAAATCATTCAAATAATCAGATTTAAATATATCAGATATTTTCAGACCAGCAGATTATTTTCTTCTTCTTCAAAGTCTCAATCGTCAACATCTTGGAGGACGCCGCCATCTTCTTCAGATTAAAGGTTACTGAACTAGAGCCGCTGTGATTGGACAACACAGGTCGGGGCGAATTAAAGCACTCGTGTTTCTTGACAATATACGAGATTAATCAAATCTCACAGCCTGAACATTAACATCGTATCCACGTGATTGGACGAAGCTTGAGAGTCTGAACTGCACGTCAGAGGAAACACGTTTACATCATCAGCTTCAACTGAAACATGAATCTACGAGTCTGTACATCCACTGAGCTGCATCTAAAGTGTCCTGTGAATATGGAGCTAAAAAGATGACGTCAAACTTTCTCTGAAGAAAAAGACATGAAGTTCTTTACAGGAACACCAGACACAAAATGTCTACGAGAGGCACAAAACGACCACAAAGAGACACAAAACGACCACAAAGAGACAAAACGAACAAAAAGAGACACAAAACGACCACAAGGAGACAAAACGACCACAAGGAGACAAAACGACCACATAGAGACACAAAACGACCACAAAGAGACACAAAACGACCACAAGGAGACAAAACGACCACATAGAGACACAAAACGACCACAAAGAGACACAAAACGACCACAAGGAGACAAAACGACCACATAGAGACACAAAACGACCACAAAGAGACACAAAACGACCACAAAGAGACACAAAACGACCACAAAGAGATACAAAACGACCACAAGGAGAAAAAACCACCACAAAGATATACAAAACGACCACAAAGAGACACAAAACGACCACAAGGAGACAAAACGACCACATAGAGACACAAAACGACCACAAAGAGACAAAACGAACAAAAAGAGACACAAAACGACCACAAAAGAGACACAAAACGACCACAAAGAGACAAAACGAACAAAAAGAGACACAAAACGACCACAAGGAGACAAAACGACCACATAGAGACACAAAACGACCACAAAGAGACAAAACGAACAAAAAGAGACACAAAACGACCACAAGGAGACAAAACGACCACATAGAGACACAAAACGACCACAAAGAGACACAAAACGACCACAAAGAGACACAAAACGACCACAAAGAGATACAAAACGACCACAAGGAGAAAAAAACCACCACAAAGATATACAAAACGACCACAAAGAGACACAAAACGACCACAAGGAGACAAAACGACCACATAGAGACACAAAACGACCACAAAGAGACAAAACGAACAAAAAGAGACACAAAACGACCACAAAAGAGACACAAAACGACCACAAAGAGACAAAACGAACAAAAAGAGACACAAAACGACCACAAAAGAGACACAAAACGACCACAAAGAGACAAAACGAACAAAAAGAGACACAAAACGACCACAAGGAGACAAAACGACCACATAGAGACACAAAACGACCACAAAGAGACAAAACGAACAAAAGAGACACAAAACGACCACAAGGAGACAAAACGACCACAAGGAGACAAAACGACCACATAGAGACACAAAACGACCACAAAGAGACACAAAACGACCACAAAGAGACACAAAACGACCACAAAGAGATACAAAACGACCACAAGGAGAAAAAACCACCACAAAGATATACAAAACGACCACAAAGAGACACAAAACGACCACAAGGAGACAAAACGACCACATAGAGACACAAAACGACCACAAAGAGACAAAACGAACAAAAGAGACACAAAACGACCACAAAAGAGAGACAAAACGAACAAAAAGAGACACAAAACGACCACAAAAGAGACACAAAACGACCACAAAGAGACAAAACGAACGAAAAGAGACACAAAACGACCACAAGGAGACAAAACGACCACAAAGAGACACAAAACGACCACAAAGAGAAACAAAACCACCACAAAGAGGCACAAACATGTTTCCTACAGATCTGACTGACGTCGCTGCACTTAACACCGAGCACACAGCAAAATTAGAAAAGATATTTCTATTTGGTGTTTGTTCTGATGATTCAGTCTCAGAGACTCGTCTTGATTCTCTCGTCGGGTCGGCAGCAGTTTTTTTTTTGACAGCCACAGGATTCTGACAAATGTCTCCACTTCACAGATCTGTTGTCGCTGCAGGAAGTGATGAGAGCGATCGGAGCTGCTGACGGAGGAGGATCAATCTGATCTGTTAGAAAGAAGCTTTTCAGGGACTAAACTCATCCTGTTCACATTTCCTACGTCCGGCGCTGCAGCCGTCTGAGTCGGGAGAGGACGATAAACGATTCCATCAGGCGGATCGAGGAGAACTTTCAGCACCGGGATGATCAGGAATCAAGATAGTCGTTAATATCGTCACACGAATGAGCTGAAATAGACGTTATCTCCATTTGTTTGTCCTTTATTTACGCAGGACGACCTGAACATGTTGCTGCTAATTTAAGATTCTTGGTTTTCAAGACAAAATATGTTTTTCTCTGAGAGGCCATAAAAAAAAGTGATTCCAGAATGTTCTTGTGCCATTTTAACAGATTTCAGAATAATTTAACGATCATCAGGTTTCTATCGTGACATGTAATCTTCATCTAACTCCCTTTTCCACTTTAACCCACTCAGATCGGCTTCTGTGTGATGAGAACGTGTAAACTCCTAAAACTAAAAGTCTAAAACTCCAAAAGCAGCAAACAGTGACAGAAAACAGTCAGGACTTAATTAGTGGAATAAATGGTTCAACCAATTGTTTCAGCTCTTTCTAATCTTCATATACGTGAAATAAAACATCACACATTAATGGAGCTTTTCTTTACATCACATCTCGTTTGGATTCATGACTTCATGCAGGAGAAAGAACCAGGATGAGGTTCTGTTGGCCGGTCGGACTCACACTGCTGCTCACTGACACATCATTCATACCGACGCCAGCGAGTTCCAACTGTTACACTCAGAGTCCAACGAGTTCTCAGCTCAGCAGCACCAGAACCAGAACCACAAACTGATACTCAACACATCTGATCTGTCAGCTGTTCTCTGATCAATACCATCAGTTTGTAGATCAATTTATACTTTTCACCTACATGAAAGATCAACATGCAGGAGAGGAGGACTTTATATCATCAGGAGGAGAAGTGAGTTTTACTTTTATATCAATGAATTAACGGCTTCATTTTCTGTTAAATGACGCTTCAACCTCTCAGCTGTAACGACTGCTGATTGGTCAGATCTTGAGAGCTGCAGGAAGTTTTGTTCGCACATTTACTAAAAACTGTGACACTCTGATTGGTCACAAACGCTCCTGAAATGTATCAAGTTTAACTGATTTGTTTTTGTTTCTTGCTGCTTCAGTGTTTTTGATAAATATCGATACTGAACACATGAACAGGTTCCGGTTCTCGTGTTTCTGCAGGGTTCATTCTTCAGTACCGTCCGGGTTTATTTACTCAAACAGCAGATTGTAAATAAGTAAATCAACATCTCTGATATTTTCCCCCTGTGGTATCAAACATTGGTATTTTTCAAGGTTTTGTATCAAAGTTAGAAAGTGACAGCAGCTCTGCTTTCATTTAAATGAGGAAAACATTTTCCTGCACCTTTAATCTCGCTGACTATCACTGAATTAAGGTGTTCAGACTTTAAAACACATCATTAGGCGCACCAGTGTGTAACGTCAGTCTGCAGACAGACAACACTAAGACCTGAGGCTCTCTGTCCACACAGCACACGTGTTCTCTGAGAAAGCTTCCAGCTGAAAATCTCAACTTTTCAGAAAGCAGAAAGCTGCTGGAGACGTCGGAGCTCGTCCTCCTCGTTCTGAAGTCCCGATGTCGAATAAAAAGACAAACGGATTGTAAACTGCACAGGATCAGAGTCGATCATACAGCAACCGGTCGTCAAGAGACAACACGCTTCATCTCAGCGCTCCTGAACGCACCGCCAGCACTTTGTGTTCAAAGATTAAGTGGAAACAGACTTTAGTTGTAACATTACGTTCTTCACAAGAACACGTGAGAGAGATGAATTGCTGTAAACTGTCGACATGTAACGGCTCATCAACGCAACGTGAATGTGACAGAAACAGGTTGAACAGCTGATTCATCTGCTGATATTATTCTCAGTTTTTCATTTTGTCTATAAACGTGTCAGAAAGGTGAGCGTGCTCATAACGAGCTCTTGAAGGCCCGAGGTGACGTGTTCACAAAGCTTATAACGATGTCCGACAGCTAAAACTCAAAGATTCTTAATTACTGTAATATGTGGCGGACCCTGCCACCTTTGTAGCTTCAAACAGTATTCTGGGATCCTAATTTTCTCTGAGAGCAGCTTGTTTAATCACTTATAGAGAAAAGTTTGTTATTACCTTGTTAATATTATAAATATATATCCGAGTTTGAAGTTCTGATATAGTCTGGTCAGTATCTGATCACCTGAGATGATGACGATGGATTGATTAATTGATCACAGCTGATCTTTACTTCAGACTACAGAGGAAGGTGACAGTAACACAGGAGGCTGACACATTTCATCTTTAGTTGGTTATATAAGCTCATATTGTCTCTACAGTGGACCACAGCAACATCTACACCTCCTGGCCTCAGACTGATCGATTACACATGACAGATATCGATCCACAGATGAATACAACACTTCAGATCCAGGCTGTGAGCATCGACATGCCTCCTGTCAGCGCTGCTGTGGAGTTGCAGTGTGTTTACATGTTGTTATTACCTGAGTTACCGATGCTACCACACCCCCAACAACATGCTAGTTAGCCGCCACACTTACATCACCACTCCGCGTCAACTGTTTATTTACATCTCGACTGCTAGCACCAATTAGCTAACATGCTAACCTCACATTTAAACAATCGGCGCTGATTGCACCGTGAGAATCCATGCACAAACGATGGATGACATCACGCTAGCTTGCGGCATGACAGAAGTTGGTGCTGCCAATGAGCTAGCCAGCTAGCAGGCAAGCTAGCCGCTAACTGGCGGCATTTAGCCGATCCTCGGTTGTCAGTTTAGCATGGTGTGCAGCAGGTTGGCGTGCTAACCAGCTAATAACGCTGTCAACGACTTTAAACCGCTGTCAAATCAAACGCTAACGAGCATCACCGCTGTTAGCTAACTAGCAAGCTAGCGATATGACGATGATCAGACAGGTGGCAGGCTAGCAGTTAGCATGACAGCCTGAGGCCTGACAGAGGCAGCGTTGGCTGCCCGGCCGGTCCTCTCTACATGGAGGACAAACAGTCTGCGCTGAGGAGACGAGCCGGGCAGCCTGCTCGCTCTGCCGGGCTTCGGTTTTACCTGAAATCCTTGTCGCTGGAGGTCATTTTCTCCAGCAGGTTGGAGATGTGGTACGAGGCGCTCGCCATGTCGGTGCTGTTAGCTGTTAGCCTCCTGCTAGCAGACTGCGCTGAGTGTGTGTGTTCCGGCTCCGACTGTCTATCTGTCCGTGTGTGTGCGTGGTTCTCCGGCTGTGTGTCTGTCGGTCCTGCTGCTGGGTTCAGGTACTCGGTGTGTCTGCGCTCGGCTGCCTGTCTCTCTTTCTACAGCGACTGTCGCATCCCGGGGCGCGGAGTTTGGTTTGTTTGAATGGAGCTCCCGTTCTCTCTGCAGAGGGGCGGGGTTAGCAGGATGGACGCTGCGGGGTCGAAGGTCACAGTGAGAGCAGGCGGTTTTCACACGCTTCATATACAGTATGTATATATTAATATATATTTATATATTTATACTTATATTCAAGTTAAGACGATAACAATAATGTTCACACGTTGCACATTATACATTATATTATATTATTATATTATATTATTATATTATTATTATTATATTATATTATATATATTATATTATATTATATTACATTGTATTATACTATATTACATCATATCATATGTATTATATTATATTATATCATATTATATCATATATATCATATTTTATTTTATTATATTATATTATATTATATTATATTATATTGTATTGTTCTATATTATATTATATTATGTTACATTATATTATGTTATATTATATTATTTCATATTATATTATGCTACATTATATTATATTATATTGTATTATATTATATTGTATTATATTATATTATATTATTATTATATTATATTATTATTATATTATGTTATATTATATTATATTATATTGTATTGTTCTATATTACATTATAATATGTTACATTATATTATGTTATATTATATTATATTATATTATATTATATTATATTATATTGTATTGTTCTATATTACATTATAATATGTTACATTATATTATGTTATATTATATTATATTATATTACATTGTACTATATTATATAGAAAAGAAGAAAAAAATAAAAATAAAACATATTAGATACATTTGTTTAAACTCAAAGGAGCTGTACAGGAATTAAAACAAAGACAGATGTATGGAGGCCTGAAGTTGCCAAAATAAAAGATAAATCGGTAAATATGCACCAAAAATAAAACTTACAATAAACATAGGCAGAAATTAATTTATAAAATTCTTTTTAAATGTTTGTTTTGATTATTTTATTTCATAATTTTCCAATTTAATATATCAATATATTTAAATGTTTTCATATGTATTCTTTTACATTTGTTTGTTTGTTTTTTGGCCGGGTTTGTTTTCGTATGCGAGGACTTTGGTTGGTATTACTCTCAGACAAACAGTCTGAAACAGGATCAGCTAAATTTGGACACATAAATACAAATCTGATCTTGCAAAATTATTTTTATCTCATTGCACAAATTATATTACACAGAAAGACTCACAAATACGTAACGTAACGTTCAGAATAAACATAGCAGACCGCTGAAGACTACGCACCTAAAACTGACAGAAAACTGAATTTAAAGACAGTGAGGACGCTTTCAAACAGATTTATATACTTTCTATCTGCAGACAAAGTGAACAAACACCAACGTCACATTTAAATCACACGTCTCATCTATAGCACTTTAATTAAACTCTAAATCCCCTCAGAGCTGTCGTCAATACAATTAATCTGCAGATATTCTCATCAGTGACTCATCATTTTTCTCTCTTTTCATGCAGAACTTCTATAAATTCTCTCGTACCAGATTCTGAAGTGTGTCAGATCAGCTCTGACAGGCCGGCTGTCACGTTCTCTCTTCATGTCGGTCTGCACCTGCACCTGTTCTTTATTCCTCATTCTTTAGAGGCTGTTAATGACGCGGCAGCCGCTTCAAGAGAGTCTTGAAGTCAAACGTGAAGCTCTGATCGTTTGTTCAGACAGAAGTGATAAACGTGAGGTCGGAGCGTTACAGAGACCTGGGTACGATTTAAGGTTCAAATGTGGTCGAGTCTGTCTTTAAACAACATTCTCAGGCCTTCAGAGTGCACTTCTGTGTGACGACATTCTCAGGTTCAGGTGAGGCTCATCTGTAAATTTCTGTTGCAGCTCACATTAACACGCCTGTCATATGAACAGCGTCATAAATAAACTTAACGTGACATTAATCCTGCTGCTCCTCCTCCGCTGTGCTCAGGACGTCTTACATTTCACACACAGCGAGTTAAAAGACTGTGAGTTTGGAAGATGTGAGAACCAGAACCGAAAAGCTCTTCAGTACTCGAGTTCTGATGGGCTGGATCAGAGGGCACAACGTCTCTGAGGTAAACACAAAATGATCACAAAGAGACTAAATATGGTCACAAAGCAACACAAATATACCATGAAGAGATACAAACTGGGAAAATGGACTCAAAAGAACCACAGAGAAACAAAACGACCACAAACACACAAAACACCTACAAAGGCACAAAACAGCCACAAGAGACACAAGACAGCTACAACGAGACACAAAACAGCTACAAAGAGACACAAATAGACACAAAACAGCTACAAAGAGACACAAATAGACACAAAACAGCCACAACGAGACACAAAACAGCTACAACGAGACACAAAACAGACACAAAAAGAAACAAAGAGACACAAAACAGACACAACAAGACACAAAGAGATACAAAACAGTCACAATGCAAAATCACCACAAACACACAAAATAGCCACACCGAAACACAAAACAACTACAAAGAGACACAAAACAGCCACAAAGAGCCATAAAACGACCACAACGAGACAAATTACAACTTCAAAGCAACAAGAAACAACCACAAAAAGATACAATGTGACAGAAAGGGATGCAAAAGGGACGATGATTGACCACAAAAGACTGACTGTGGTGTGTGAAGTCGTTCTCCCTGCATGTATTGGTGTGACAGAACTCTCCTCCTCTGTCTATTGATTATTGATTGTTGATTATTGATTATTGAATTATCTCAGACTGTTAATGACTTTAGGAAACAACTTAAAAGTCTGAACTGAGTGCGACCTCCTCACAGAGAGCGAGCCTGTGAGCGTCTCTGCAGCTCTGAAGCACTTTGGATCGGATCGAGTGCTCCTGAGATACAAAGACGGACTGATTTTACATCCTCCTGCTGACGTGAGTCACGGACGGCTTCACCTGCAGCAGGTGTGTCGATTCAGACGGCCTCAGAGACACTTCCTGTTTCCTGGAGGAGTTAAAGTGAGAGAATATAACTGTAAGGAGCCGCTCAGTGCTACGAGTGTGTATCCAGAGCTATAACGAGCACATTATCCTCTGCTTTTAATAATGGATCACCCACACACACACACACACACACACACACACACACACACACACACACACACAGCTAATTCATACATGCAGGAGAGAGATTCAGGATATTCAGGATGCTGTTGTTGTTTATTCATGCTGGTTGAATGCATTCAGAGAGAGTGTGTGTCTGTGTGTGTGTGTGTGTGTGTGTGTGTGTGTGTGTGTGTGTGTGTGTGTGTGTGTGTGTGTGTGAAATGAGTCACAGATCAGTTGAGTGGGATGTTTACAAACCCCCAGGCGCTCTCTCTCTGTTGACACATAATGCAGCCATTGACATATGCATGCTGTGATTTGCGTGTGTGTTTGTGCATGGTGTGTGTGTGTGTGTGTGTGTGTGTTTGTGCATGGCGTGTGTGTGTGTGTGTGTTTGTGTTTGCGCATGGCGTGTGTGTGTGTGTGTGTTTGTGCGTGTGTGTGTTTGCGCATGGCGTGTGTGTGTGTGTGTGTGTGTTTGTGCGTGTGCGTTAATGCATTGACAGCGTTTGACAGTAATCTATGAAATGAGGCTCCAGCTGCAGCGCGTCTTCAGATGTCTCGCAGGAAACGATCTTGATTATGATTGTGATGGTGATGAAGATGAGGATGAAGATAAAACACATGATGAAGGTGTGATGAATATAGATCCAATCCACTCGCTGTAAGCCGATGGGCAGGATGATGAACATAATGCAATCATGAGGAGAGAGATCGTGATGACTCTGACGATCATGGAGGGAAAGACGGTGTTGATGATGATTGTGATGAAGATGAAGATGAAGATGGTGCTGATGATAACAGCAGCTCGTCCAGAAAAACAGACGTGTGAGTCGATGCTGCAAGCAGCTTATTACCACACATTGATCCAGTGGACGTAGTAATTATGACGGGAGCAAAGGAGGAAGTCAGGTGACAGCTGGTGTGAATCACCACAAAGAGACAAAATGTCCACACAGAGACACAAAACGACCACAAAGAGACACAAAACGACCACAAAGAGACACAAAATGTCCACGAAGAGACATGAAACAACCACAGAGAAACACAAAACAACCACACAGAGACACACAACGACCACAAAGAGACAAAAAAACACAAAGAGACAAAAAACAACCACAAAGAGACAAAACAATCACAAAAAGGCACAAACGACCACAAAGAGACAAAAACCACAAAGAGACATAAAATGTCCACACAGAGACACAAAACAACCACACAGACACACAAAATGACCACAAAGAGACAAAAAAACACAAAGAGACACAAAACAACCACAAAGAGACAAAACAACCACAAAGAGACAAAACAACCACAAAAAGGCACAAAATGACCACAAAGACACACAAAACAACCACAAAGAGACAAAACAACCACAAAAAGGCACAAAATGACCACAAAGACACACAAAACAACCACAAAGAGACAAAACAACCACAAAAAGGCACAAAATGACCACAAAGAGACACTAAATGTCCACAAAGAGACACAAAACAACCACAAAGAGACATACTTCTGTTTGTGTTCTGTGTGAAAGAGGAAGCTCAGTGTTCATAAAGAGCCTGTGAATGACGTGACGTGTGAAATATCTCACACTTCTGCTCCTCCATTACCACAAAGATGTGATCAGACAAACAATCAGAGCTTCAAGGTCGTTCTGAAGTGTCGAGTGTCTGACAGAATCTGCCTCCTCATTTAAAGCCTCTGAAGAGACTTTGACAATCTCTGCAGCAGCTTCAACATCAGCTGGCATCATGTTACACTTTCACTGCTGGGTGAAACATCCAGGTGACCACACACCTTCACGTCCATGTATGTTTGATTTATTCATTGTTTTAGATAAAGGATTTACCTGGTGACTCTGCAGCGCTGGAAAACAGCAAGCAGAGCAGCTGCAGTCGCTCCGAGAGTATTGATGAGAGTTCATGAAGAGTCCAGGAGGACAAACACGTCCTGACATGTTCATCTCCAGACAAGCTGGAAGCTTTTACTAAAGTTCTGACCTTTAGCGGTCGGCTCGCTGAGGTCGGCTGTTCTGAACTCTGACATCCTGAGTCGAGGTGACCAGAGCCTCTTCTGCTCACACGGTTCAGGATACTTTACTGTTCACTGATGTGTTCAAGGACACTTAATGAATATTGGCTGGTATAAGGTTTATAGCAGTGTTGTTTAAAAGTACTCAAAAGTCAAACAAGTAAAGATGTAGGGCTAAAATATGACTTTGGTAGCTTTGGTAGGATACTACTTGAGTTAAAGTGTCTGATATTAAATGTATTTTTATGTTTTAGTTTACTATCTGTTGACCTAGTATCATTTTCAGATCCGATTGCCAATAATAATAATTGACTGATGCACAGTTGTTGTGTTGCTAATGTTTGTTTGGATGTGTTTTGTATCATCATGAGTCCAAAATATTGGTATTTTTGGACCTTAACTAGAATTTAACCAGAGTTTAAAAGGTTAAATGACAATACCTTAATGTCATTTGAGTTTAATAATTAATAACAATGATTAGCGGCTTTGATTTGGGTTTTAACGGCAGATAATCTCTCTCTGACTGTAACTGTTTGTCTGTCTCGGCCTCCTTCTCTCCATATTGAGGTCAGTCTCTGCTTTTTGTCTCGTAGCCTGCAGAGACTCATTCTTCCACTTGGCTGCGTCTCCTCCTCCTCCCTCTCTCCCCCTCAGCTCCACGGGGAGGAAAGATGGCTGCTCGTCATGTTGAAGGCTGTCAGACAATCGCTGCTGTTGTCAGACAATTAATCTGCTGTTTAAGATCCAGTGGTGTGGATCCACTTTGTTGTTCTTTCATTATTCATTCACTTTTGTTTGTGTTTTTGTACCATCTGTCAAACCATCAGACCGTCGCGTGTCGTTAGCTAACAGCCTCAGAGCTGCTTTAAAGAGACGCTAAACTTTATATCTGAGAGGATGAAGAGGAACGTCTGTACACTGACAAAATACCGTTTATCAGCTGTAAAAACAAGTTATTTGTATAATTATGTTGCTTTACATACTTGCTCCTGTTCTGTTCTTTGCTCATATCTTCTGACGGATTCCATCAATTAACCGTTTGCTGAGCTATAAGTTAAGTTACTGATGCTAAGCTAGGCCTGTCTAGCTCTCTGTTCTAACATGCTGTTTACAAGATTTACAACTTATTAAAGTATAAAAACACATTTTAAACAATAGGTATTTCACCCAGAAAGAAATAAGAGAGGCATCTTCTTTTTTCTAGCCAATAACTGTAGCTTACAGATTTCATCAGCTTCAACAGCTAATTAAGCTATCATTATCTCCACGTGGGTGTAATACAGCCTCCGGCCATGTTTTGATGTTTCCAAGCGTACTAATTTTAAACATACCATCTTGAGAACGGGCTGTGAAGTCGGCACTTGGTCACCACATGAGACTGTGCTAACAGACTGAGGCTAAAGCTAACGGTTCTCTGGCAGAACACAAGCATCCCGACCTCACGTCTTCTCACTCAGACAAAAGGAAAGTAAAGCCTCTTTTTCTCTAGTCGGCAACCGTCAAATGAACCATCTGGAGTGACAACTGTAGCCTAGCTAGCAGATTATATAAGCTCTAACAGTTAGTTAGCTAATTAAGCTAACGTTGCCTCTGTCTCTGGCTGACTTTTTAACATTTCTGTGAATCTGTGAATGAGCTCTGTAATAAGCACTTGGTTATAAACATGACACTGTGCTAACAGTCTGATGCTAAAGCTAACAGGTTGGGTGTCAGCAGTGCAGTTAACCAGACATGCTAACTTTAGCAGATTAACACAATTTGATGCATTCTGTACACTTTTTCTCAGGTATTTTTTTACCTCATTGAATGTAAAAGTATCTCTCTAACTTCAGCTCCTGTTCTGTAAGGAACTGTTTCATCCTGGATCAGAACCAGCAGCAGAAATGTCAAAGGTCAGAGGTCGCAGCAGCCTGAGCCTGAGAACAAACGGTGCTGTTACCAGTCAGTCAGTCAGTCAGTCACACAGCACAGCCACCGCTCTGTATACTTCTTCCAAGATGTGGGCGAGGCGTCACCTCCGCTGCTTTGTTCTCCACGCTGGCTCCGAGAATTAAAGGCTGAAATTTGGCAGAATTCCCCTTTAATCCGCAGCCAGGTGGAGGTGGGGGGTGAATTCCTCAGCGGCGAGTCCGGACAGGAAGAGACTTCAAATACCTGTGTGTGTGTGTGTGTGTGTGTGTGTGTGTGTGTGGTTTCTAGGTTAATGTGTCTGCACGATTATAACTGTAACACAACCGATTGTTGATTGACAGACTCTGAAATGTGTTTTCACTGCAGGTTCATCTGTTTTAACTTTGTCACTAACGAGCTGAACATGTTTGTGTCTCTGTATTTGTATATTTCTTGTTTTCCCGTCATAAATAGTTTAATTTTTACCGACAACTTTGATGGAAGAAGAACTCAGATCTGTTAAATCACACACAAAATATACCCCTATACAAAAGGTTGGAGCTTTTGTGTTGTTGTTTTTTTGGAGTTATTAATCTGCATTTACAGGTAAACAAACTAAAATGAAGAGGAGTAATAAAGTGTAATATTTTCCTTTAGTGTGGTGGAGCTTCAGTACAAAGTAACTAAAAAGGAAAATCACCTCAAAATTGTATTAAAGTAGTATACTTGAGTAAATATACTTAGTTACTTTCCAAACATGTATGAGAAAAGCTACATAAAGTGGATGAATAGTCGTCGGAGCTTCTGGGATTCGAATGTGAAGTCCACTGGTTGCAAAAAGGAGTCTGATTGTATGTAAGCCTATGAGAAAATGAGTCTAGCTCTCCATGGATTCATTCCCTCAGTGAACACTTTCCTAATGAGCTTAAAGGTTTCAATACTTAGTTTCAAATCTTCTTCAACACAGCATGACGATCATTTAATATATTATGTTCACATATAGAGTAAAATAGACACTGAGAGGACACACTGCCTCAAATATGTAAACAACGATGTCATCGTCCATCACGACATCACCAAACCCGAATACCAATATTGGGAAAATGCTGAATATCGGCCAGATAATCATCCATGTTTGAAACATTTGAGATATTAACACTCGACTCGAGAACGGCCCCGTCGTTCTTCAACACTTAGATTCTTACCCATCTTATCTTTAACTAATGAGTCCTTGAGGATTCTGCGATATCTTCCAGGTTTTAAGATAAGTGGTTTGAGCTCTTTCCATGAATTTAATGCTAATATGTGAAGCTGCACTGACTGCAGGTCAGAGACAGGCTCAGCTAAGCTCTGATTATATTTAAGATTCTTTTTTTTATAAGCCAGTATAGTTTGCTGGATTTCTTTCTCTCTGTGTCGTTGTTTGAACACTTTGAAGTGATTCATCCATCTCAGTCTGGCTGCGAGGAAGCCGGGGGAGTTGTATTGATCCCAGATGATTTCTCTCTGTGTACTCTGTCTCTCTCTGCTCTGCTGTGAATGAATGGAGGCGCGTGATCTGCCAGACAAACGCCCCAAAAAATGACATATTTGAAAACAATTTAGGAAAATTAAAGCTGAATCTGTCAAGAAGAAGCGAAGCTGAACATCCGACAGACTCACGAAGCTCGCAGGGTTTTGGGTTTTTAACAGTTGTTGTACGTTATTAAGAAGCAATCAAATACACAAACACATCAGACGCTACAGAAGATAAGACATAATGATTAATCACTGCAAAGTGAATCTAGTTCAGGTTGAAAAGGTAAACAAAGAAAGACAGAAGAAATAAAAGGTACAAAACAACATCAGTCCTCTTTGAAAAGATCTTTGTACAACTTAACAGTTTCATTACTCATGTTACGGTGTGTTCACTAATCAGTAATCACTAATCAATAATCAGTAATCGATAATGGTGGCAGGACAAAAAAGGAGCTGAAGGTGAGCGAGGAATGTGGCTGCGACATGACAATTTGTTTGTTTGTTGCAGCCCTAGCGGAGGAAGTCGGACCTCCTTGTAAGTCGTGGAAATATGTCTCAGCACCACATAGCTCTGCTCAAACCAAACTCCATTCAGGAAACGATCATTTTAAGAGTTGTTCGCTCGTCTTTGAGCCAACAGACCTGACGAAGCATCACTTCAAGTTCTTTACAAGGCGATGTTAGGATGTTGGTTATTCCGGCGTCCTTCTCATCCATTTATTGAGTCAGAACACAGAGAAACATCTTTGTTTTAGGTTTAGTTCAGATTCGTTAAGTCTGTATCTAATTCCTGGTCACAATTACAATGTATTGATTTTAACACACCTATTAAGAAGCTGCCAGTCAGTGGAGACAGGCAGAGCTGGAAGCTGCAGTCAGACCGCGACGCATATAAAACATTTTTTTTTTTAAATCTTCGTAAGGGTTTTAATATTTTCTTTAAATTTAAATTTCGAGTAAATGTACATTTGTGCATGTGAAATTTAGCATACTTAATTAATAAGTTCACAGTGATGTCATGTTTACACTCATTATTTTCACACGTTATATTTAATTCTCCACTCCTGAAATCGAGTCAGTGTGAAATAAATGTGTTACATGTGCGAACATTTAGAGACATATTGATCTGTCGGAGATTAATTATGACGTGTACCTCTTTTCATCACGTCACCCCCTCTCTCCCTCTCTCTCTCTCTCTCTCTCCTCCTGAGACCACAGCGAGGCTCCAGGGGTAGAGTTACGGAGGGGGAGGGGGTCGAGAGACATAGACAAAGACAAGGAGAGAGAGAGAGAGAGAGAGAGAGAGGGAGGGAGAGAGAGGGAGAGAGAGAGAGAGAGGGAGGGAGGGAGGAGAGAGAGAGAGAGAGAGGGAGGCTCGCGTGCCTGTGTGAGGTTGGAAAAGAGAGCGAGCGGTAGAGCGAGGTAGCCCGGGAGCAGGGGGAGGTGGATCCCTGTGTGCTGTAGCGGCTCAAGCTAAAGCTAACTAGCCATGTTGCTGTCGCCGCCGCTGCTGCTGCTCCTCCCGCTGCTGGTGGTGTGTGTCTGCTAGCGGGCCGCCCTGGACTCCCTATCCGCCCTGAGGTGCATCATGCCCGGCTGGAAGAAAAACATCCCGGCCTGTCTCCAACCGGACCAGGAGGGAGGTAAGACCGGACCGGACCGATCCGCACAGGTTCACATCGACCGGCGAGTGTGTGTGTGTGTGTGTGTCAGTACGTACCTGTGTATGTATGTGTGTGTGTGTGCGTGTGTGTGTGTGTGTGTGAGAGAGAGCGCGTGTACTAATTATCGCCGGTGCAGCGTGGTTTGGCGCCGCCGGTTGAGCTCGCGCACACGACTGTCTTCAGATTAGTGAAAGTTGGTAACTGATACCGTGTGTGTGTGTGTGTGTGTGTGTGTGAGAGCGAGTGTGTATGTGAGTGTGTGTGTGTGTGTGTGTGTGTGTGTTAATCTGACGCAACGGGTGAGGTTACAGTGACGTTACGGTGATTTCACGTTACACTTGAGTGCGACCGTGTCCATCATTCAGCGGTTTTAGTTAGCAGGGCAGCTAACAGGCTAACGGGCTAACCAACGGTTAAACCCGGGCGAGGACTAACGGTCGGTGCTGGTCAACCGAGGGGTCTGCCCTTGTGTGTGTGTGTGTGTGTGTGTGCGTGCGTGTGTGTGTTTGCTGGTGTTACGGTGAAATCTGTGACCCTGCAGTTTGTGGTTTGATCGGATTTTGACAGGTGAGGTGTTGATGGTAACCTGAGGTGTTGACTGTGACGGTTTGTGTCATAACACTCCTCTAATGATATAACACAGTCCTCTCTGTGTTACTGGGGTCGCCTGTGTGGTGGAGTATTTTATTTTAAACAATATATATATTGTCTTTATTCGTCTATTTAATGTACAGAACAGAGATCCATGTTGTGATTGGGGATGGATCTCTGTTCTGTACATTAAATTACAGGTGTGAATCTTAAATGATTCACTGTTAACGATTCTTGATGTGTTTTATTCAGAAAGGACTTCCAGTAATCAGTCGACAAAAATAAAAGCTGCATATTCTCTAAACATGAAACATCACAGAAACACGACCGTGCCTCTGCGGCGCCTCGCACGTTTGTGTTTGTAATCTACAGTAATGTTGTTTTTTTCACATGGCGGCTTTGAGATAAAGCCTCCTCAGATCTTGGCTGATTAGCTGCGCTCGCTGTGACACTTAGAATTTATGGCTGCAGGTGAAAACAGTTAACGTGATTAGTTCCCAGCAAGTTCATGAGATGTCCATCTTAAAACAAAAAATACTATGCAGGTGTTTTCTTTGCCTACGTTGTGTTCGCCCTCAGCTCATTTTACACGTTTGTCCAAAGCGACATACAGTAATTTGAACTAGCACCCACATTCATACACTGATGGCAATGGCTGCCATGCACATCAGGAGCAGTTCAGGGTTCAGTATCTTGCCCAAGGTCACTTTGACATGCAGACCAGGGGGATCGAACCAGCGATCTTCCGATAACAAGATGCTGGCTCTAACCCCCTGAGCTACTGTCGCAACTCAAAGCATGCAAGAATATAACATGTCAAATTTTACAAATCACGTAAACGGTATCTATTATAGGATCCTTCTTTGAAAATGGAAGCAAGTGGAGAAAATCACCAGACTCCCATTAAAAAACACTCTATTTAACACTCTTTGCAGTGGGAGAGAGTCTATAAACCTTGTAAAATTCTGCATACAACACATTTTCAACAGTTTGGACCTACTTGTTAATTCGGCAAACGTTATACACCTTCCACTGACGTAGGTGTATATTTGCATTTAGAGTGGGGATCACAAGACATTCAATGCCAGGTGTGAACTGACGGTCCACTTACGATTGGATCACTCAGGACAAATGTATTTATGTATCAACGCATATCAGATTACATACATGCCAATACTGATACACCTGTTATAGACCAATAGCGTCTGATACTATCAGTGTAGACAATACAGTTTATTGTTTAAGTGTAAAATATCCTGCCTCTGTTACAACTTATTTATTATAATATGATATAATAGATTTGGTCAGGCTCTTTTCAACGTGTCACAAAAACACAAATCTGTGTTATCGTTTTGATGATTTGTTCAGCTGCAGGTTACAAGAAAGAGAGAAGATATTGATTAGTGTGAAACCGATGTCTCCAAAGTCATATTGCACTGGTGGGCGAACTGTGGACGTTATTCCAACACATTTAGTGTTTCTAATGAAGTGTCATAAATATGGAACTGTGCAGGCTGTGAGCTGCCAACGAGAAGCTTCCAGGACATCGTGACAGGAGCAGTTTCATACATTAATATAGAATAAGATTTAAACGTCTTGTCATAGGAAAATGCTCCCTGGATGTTACAAACTGAACTGATGCTCTGTGTGATTGGAGAACGGATGAGTCTATAAACAGATAATTAATTGGCAGCAGCAGTGATTATGATTATGATATGAATATTTTGTTCTGACAGACATGAAACCTGATATAAACTTGAACTATATATATTTGAAATAACACTACTTTGGTAGAATTGTACACAGTATGATAACCGTCAGCTTTCATACAACAGTATACCTTAAAAATGGTAATTAATCAGTGAGTTGATAGTCAAAATTATGAATAATAATCATCATTTGCAGGTGTACTAGAGCGGAGGCATGTTGGATGACTTTGTTTTGTTTTAAAAGGTGATGTTGTGTTTTTAGTGTTGGAGAATATGCTCGGTCATTTCCTCATAAATAACACTCAATTTCACATTTGAGGTGTTTTGCATCGATGACTGTGTTTCCAGACCAATAAACAAGCTGTTGTCATGAAAAATAAATGAACGCTCGCAGGTTGTGTGACAACACCGACCACTGTTTCAGATTAATGAACTCCTCCAGAGCTGAAACGATCGCAGCCGATCAACAAATAATTAATCAGAGACTGTTTTTGATCATTGTTTGTCATCGTTAAGCAAAAATAGCAAAACTTCTCTTGTTTTTTTTTAGTTTTGTTTGATATTAAACTGAAGATGATTGAGTTTTAAATACGACAAGACGTTTGTCTATTTGGGCTTTGGGAAATTGTGATGCCCCCTTTTATTGGAATGTTATAGATCCCATGATTATTAGATTATTAGATTATTTGATTAAAAGCTTAACATTTAATAGAAAGTGTATATAGGCATTGGTTTGTGATATTGTTGGGGCCGAGTAAAGTCCACTTTAAACATAATTTACAGGTATTTCTTTCCTATCTTCTACTAAAAACTGTGAATCTGTATAGAAACACACAAAGTGAATAAAATGCAGATAAGTCGACCTGCTAATCAACTAAAAACAGACGTGTCATCACTCACCTTAACGGAACTAAATGTAGTTATTCTCCTTTTACACACGGGGTCAGATTCCACAAACCATATTTAGCTCACGTTTACAAGGTTTGAACTCGACTGCCACCGAGAGCGAGGACACATTCTCCTCTTTAAAGCCTCCTGAGCTTCAGGGGCCCAAAAAATCTGCAACTGAACATCAGTGGTACCGGCCCGCTTCATATTCAGCAGGTTGTTTCTGTCCTTCAGTGTTTTATATGAAGCTGCTTATTATTTGCTTATTAAAATTAGCCTAAAGGCTAGTACAGCTGCTCTGTACGATGCTGACTCAGACGTGTGAGATCCGACCAATCAGAGCAGACTGTGTGTTCATGAGGCGGGGCCTTAAAGGGACAGGAGCGAAAACAGACGGAGCTGCTGTTTGAGACAACTGATGATGTAAAACATTTAAACCTTTTGTAGTAGTGACACAAAATACAGGTATGAATCTGAAAGTGAACAGAATATTTCTCCTGTATGCAAATATTCTTATAACTGAAATGTTCACATGCGTCCTCATTCACACAGATTTAACCTTTAACCACCCGCTGCTCAGCCCACAGGGTGCTGCTGAACCTTCATATACTGCTAATACTAAACAATCCTCATTTAATATCATCATGTAGTATTTTTATCAATAGATCAGACTTTTGTTTCTGTGTCATAGCAATCATTAACAACTGAAACCTTAAAAACATGATGTCTGTTTGTCTCCTGGCAGACCAACAAGTTACACACGCTCATTAACATCCAAATTCATCGTTAGTGCAAGAATCAAAAGTCTGAATTATTCCAAAACAAAACCCAAATGGTGGGAAGGTGTTAAAGGACTAATTGCCTCGCCTGGGATGAATACAGTGTATTGAATTCAGCTGAATCCTCCAGTCAAGCCTGAGACAAAGAGTGTGTCTTTGTTTCTGTCCTTGTTACTGTGGCGGCCTGATAAAAGATGACAAGTATCAGAGTCGCAGGGAGGACACAGCGAGAGGCCGGCGACAGCCCAGTGTTTGATAAACTTCACATTCATCCACACGAGGAGTCGTGTGTTAGCCTGATAGCCAAATTAGCTCACGTTGTTTCTCACTGTCCCACCTGAGTCCTGATTATTTTGAGCACTCTGAAAGTTCACCTAAAAATGTAAATCCAGCCATCATGTCCTCCCTCCATGCTGAGGGAAAGTCAGGTGAAGCTCCGCAGTCGACAAAACATTTTGTGGAGCTTCACAGCAAATGTTTGCACACGTCTGGTGTAACTCGCGTCTCCAGAAGCCCGAGATCCCAAACTGATTTGCAGAGACGTTATTTTCACCCTGAAATCTTCACAGTCGTGGCTAAAACAAAACCTTTTGCTCAACAAATCTGTTTTTTTCCATCTTAAACTGACTCATTCATGTTGAGAGACTCACCGACTCAATTCTGTGTCGTTTTGTGCATAGT
The DNA here is from genome assembly GCF_900880675.1 of Sparus aurata. Taxonomy (NCBI): domain Eukaryota; kingdom Metazoa; phylum Chordata; class Actinopteri; order Spariformes; family Sparidae; genus Sparus; species Sparus aurata. The sequence continues at coordinate 23,846,926 of NC_044200.1, read as the reverse complement.
CGCAACAAATACAATAATCGACACAACAGATTTGTGTAAGTTGTAGCGTAACAAGTTTCATCAAAGGCCGTCACTGTGTCAGGGGTGTAACAAATGTTTCTTAAAATACAGTTTTGATCGATATCTTTAGTTTGCTTTCCTTTCAGTATGATGCCTTTTTGCTATTTATCTATTTTTTTGTGTTTCCATTTTGGAGACTTGTTAATAGCGACAAATAAATACTAAACTACTTCTGTTAAACGTCAAAGAATTGTTAAAAAGACTCACCTGTCGTCACAGGATCTAATAATAAAAAAAGATCCTCAGAAAAACACTGAAAACCAGCAAATGATTTGCTTTTTTGCTAAATTAAACATCTGAGATGATGAATCAATAATGAACATAGTTGGAGATGAATCTTCTGCTGATTGACGGATTGTTTCAGCTCCACTGCCACAACATCAGTGTGGATGGAAACTTGATTTGCTGAGAGGGAGAATGGCAGCGTGGTTCAGTTTAGAGCTGCAATTAAAGATTATTTTCATCGTTGATGAATCCGTCAGGTGTTGTCGTTGTGTTCACTCTCATGGAGGAGCAAACCAGAATATATCAGAGGACTTTTCTTAGAAAATCATTCAAACGCATCAATTGATTATCAGAACATTTGGCGATCCACTTACGAGTTGACAAGCAAATCAAAGAATCAGTTAATCACTGCGGCTCTGGCCCGGTTCAGCCGAGTCGAGGTGGGAGGATGTTAAATGTTTTCTAATCCGAGCTGCTTCTCTCCCAGCGCCTGCTGTAAAATATATAACGCTGCAGATTTAGTGTTGTGTTGTAAACCTGTCAGTGGAGCTCATGGAGAGATATTAATATAATCCTCAGGTGTGCAGCTTCCTGCCAAGCTGTGGCCACAGAGCTCGACAGCGGGACGACAGAAAAATAACAGTTTATTAAAATGTTAAATACTGAGAGTCCAACACGAGAAGAACCTCCAGACGACCAACAGCAGCAGAGTAAATATAGAAAACAGGTGAATAATAGATGGACAAACCATAAGAGGCGCCGTGTGCATCTGTGTACTAATGTAGTAACATAAAGTAACATGAAGTATGAAATATAATCCGCAGCTCTGCGTCTCAGCGGGCTGCAGCTCATGAGCTCCTAAAATAAAACACATTAAATGTTAAATCAGAAGAAGACAGATTTCACCTCCTCGCCTCCCCGAGAGCAGCCGGAGCTGACACTCTCAAAAAATGAACATAAAAGTAATTAGGTGTATGTTAATTAGTCATATTCTCCCATGAGTCCGGCTCTCAGGAGCTTGTTTCATGTGTTCCAATCAGTGTTTTTATGTCGGGTTTAATAATAATTGTTTGGACAGACGTCCACTCAAAGTCCTCGTCGTTTAGCCGACAGAGAAGGAGCTGATCCTCAACGCAGGGCGTCCAAACGAGACAACAGAGAGGACGCTGCCCACCACTGCGTCAGGTTCTGATTTCTTTGCCTTATTTTTGGCAACAAACCCGTTCACAGGACGAGACGTGGAGACATTTTGTTTTGCCGTGTTTGTGGCAGCAGAACCGTGTGTTTGTCGGAGACATCGGGAGATTTCACGACATATTTTTTGCTACAAAGCCGGATATTTTTGATACGATGTCGGTGTTTGTGGCAACAGAAGCAGCGTTTGAATCACTCAGTTGTGGCTCTCTGAGTTAATGTATTCCAATCAGTGTTGATATGCAGATTCTGATGATGGTCGTTCAGACAGACATCCACTCAAACCTTCTGTTACTGAAGCGACAGAAAGCGATCTGATCCCAAACTCTGGGCGTCTAAATGGTCTGTGTGGAGACACGGAGACACCAGAGAGGACGCTGCTGACGGCCGCTTCGGGTTCACGACCCTGAGTTCTTACCTGGCAGGTCCAGAAGGGACCAGCACCTGTCTGCCTTCAGGCTCAGTGAGCTCAGACCTCTGCTGTCTGCTGCTCGACAGGACGCTCCTCCTCACCAACACGACACGAGACAGTGGACAGAGTCGCTGTTCTATCAGATCATCTGTCAGGTTCCTTATCTGGACTTCACCAACCAAATCCCCAGAATAAATGTGAGCTAAACAACACATAGTGTATGTTGACTACAGTAAATCATGTGAGATAAACGAGCAGAGCTTCTGTTTGCCGGAGGTTTTCTGTATCGTCGCCCTGAGGGGAGCAGCTCAGACTCGCTGTAGAGGAGGTGGGTGTTCGGTGGATTCCAGCTCTGTTCATCTTCAGCTTGTTGTTTAAACCTTCACACTGTCGAGGTGTTCAAACAATCTCCTTTAAGAACTCCAACAAAGAAGCTGTATCGGCCACAGAACAGCTTTTCTGACAGAAAATTCATTCTGATCGATCGGATCTGATCAGCCTCTGCTGATCGAGTCGGTTACATGATGGATTTTTATTCTGATTGTGTGTTTATTGTGGTTATTTAGTGACATATTAGGGTCCATGTAAACACAGCTGCTGTAACTGCGATCATGTTACAACAGATCCCATCAGAAACACGTCAGATTACTCACGTCCACATACTTTTGTCCATGTAGGTAGAGCTGCAGGACAACCAGCGCAGTGTTACTCACACACACACACTTAAAACACACACATTTAAATGGATAAAGTCAGCGTGAAATGCACAATGACACACACACACACACACACACACACACACACACACACACAGTCAGCAGTTTGTTCCACAGAGTCATGGTGAGCGAGAGACATTGACAGAGACAGAGGAAAAAAGAGAGAGAGAGTCTCAGAGTCTCTCAGTGAAATGTGTCAGAGACGATAGGGATAATACATTAAGCTGGATGTACACACACACACGCACACACACTAGCACGCACACACAAACTAGCACGCACACACACACACACACACAGTCAGGTCTGCTTCAGTAATCCTGAGGACAAAGATGAGCAGAGTTCTGACATCAGCACCTCTTAAAGGACAGTGTGTGTGTTTCTGTGTGTGTGTGTGTGTGTGTGTGTGTGCGTGTGTGTTTCTGTGTGTGTGTTTCTGTGTGTGTGTGTGTGTGTGTGTGTGTGTGTGCGTGTGTGTGTGTGTGTGTCAGCAGTAGAGAAGGCAGTTTGTGTCGCTGTGTGTTTCTGTGTGTCTAAGAGAGTGTGTGTGTGTGTTAGAGCCATTTTCTCTGCGTCTTACTCAAAAAGCTTAAAACGGAGGGATGATGTCATGCTGAGACACACACACACACGCGCACACACACACACACACACACACACACACACACACACACACAGTAGCAGACTAAACATAGCACCCTTGTGTTTGTGTCACCATCCAGTTAAAAATCAGATTGTTCTAAGCTGTTTTTTACAGTTGCATTATGTTAATGTGACAGCACACCTCATCAGGTACACCTGCACCTGCCTGACGCAGCTGCTGTGACATAAAGCCGACTGTTATGACGCCCAACACGATGCTTGTTTCTGAGCATGCGGCTCACAGTCAGTGTTGTTGGGCTGAAGTGTTTCTAATGTTCTGTGCAGCTGCTCCAGCTGACTTTACATCAGCATGGAGGGAGGAGACGACTGCTGAACTGCTCCTTTAACTCGCTACGTGTCGTTACATCTGCACAAACAGAACATGTTAAAACGACGTGTTGTGTTTTGATGGAGGATTGTGTCTGTGTGTAGTTAGTGAGCGACACTGTTCACATCAATCAAAGATGAATCAGTAAATCTGAAACTGAATCTTCAGATTAATTGATGAAATAATGTTTAGCTGCAGCTTCAGTTAATGTTCTTGGATGTGTACTGAGTCTAGTTTTCTAGATTAGAGGATCCAGATCAGTTTTTTTAGTCAACGTGCTGTTTTTTTACAACCTGCCCGGGTGTCTGACTGATGTCATAGTGATGTCATCACCCTGTAATATCATCATAACTCACAGTGACACTAATGAAATAGTCGCCCGGCTGTTAAAAGGCTGAATTCATCCAGAATCTCTCAACAGGAAACAGACTCACGATCAGAATCTGCTTTTACTGCCCTTCATCTGTTATACACACACACACACACACACACACACACACACACACACACACACACACACACACACACACACACACACAGAGACACACACACACGCAGCCCTGGGCAGCATCCAGGTGGACCGCCAAGCTGCTGGCATCATACACATACACTCATTTTCTACTTGGATAAGCCCAGCATGGCCACACTACCACAAAACACTTACACTTATTAATACACACACACACACACACACACACACACACACACACACACACACCCACCATGTCTCAGTGTGTCTCTCACAGTCCAGTCATTGGTGCGACACTGAAACCTGCAGAGAGAAGAGCGAGTGTTTGCAGTCGTCCCTCTGATCTGTTTTATCCATTATTGTCCTTGAGAAGCTCACAGACGTGTAGGAGTGTGTGTGTGTGTGTGTGTGTGTGTGTGTGTGTGTGTGTGTGTACCAGCTGCATCCTGAAGATAACTCTTTCTCTCTGTGGTTGACGAAGGTGGCAGAAGAGGCTGAATTTGAGCCGTAGATTGCAGGACTACTTTAAACCCTCCTGTCACGCTCGTACAGTCAGAGACTGTGGAAGCAACAGGACGCCAGTCAGCGTTAATGTGACTTTATTATTCACGCTGCCGGTCGACGCCGAGGACGAGCTGAGAAATGTTTCAAGTCCTCCAGAAACTGACAGCAGCGAGTTGTTTTCTGCTCCGCTCAGCTGTGGAAAAGAGCAAAATGGAGCTGAAACCAGTCGATTAAAGAGAAACTCTGCTGAGTTTCAGCGTCTCGCTGTGTTTTCAGGTTTGACTGCAGATGTTTGGAAAAGTAGTGAAAGTCCTTTTGCCATTTTTACTTCCAAATAAAAGAAGTGTGTGTTTCTGACACTGTGTACCGGTCAAACACCAGAGAGGTAAAAATATACAGAATATATGTTATTATGTGTTATAAGCTGGATGCTGCCAACCCCATGTGGACCTTGTGTTTTTACCTGTAGTCGTTTGTTTGTTGGTTGAAGTCTTTTTAGACTTTGTGTGTTTTCTGGTCTTGTATGTGAATATATATCCCATAATATCCCCAACACATCCCATCATCCTACAGTGATGTCCTGTCAGCGTCAGTTTGAAGCTGAAACAAATCCATTGGTTCTGAGTTAGAAACTAGTGATCGGACCTCTGTAGCTGCTCGCAGAACACATCAGAATCTACCACAACAACTGTCAGAGGAAGAGTTGCATTGTGGGTAATGTAGGCGCCTGATTTTGACAGCTATGATTCTGCTGCATCGATTTTAATCCTTTACTTCTGTCTGTTCACCAGCAGCTTCCAGACGAGATCATAAATCTGATTACTGTGATTCTGATAACTCGCTGTGAACTGAACACGTCGGACATTTTTCAACAGTTTCCTGAATTTAATGATCAATTAAAAACAATCTGTAATTCATTAATTGTTAGTTACAGTCTTAAAACAGAGAACATCTTCACTATGTAACTAATAAATCCAGGTTTATTATCTCGACCGTATCAAACCTCAGTCTGTAGATTACAGATATTAAACAGGTATTAAAACAATTCCTGTATTATTGATTATAGTTCTGTTTCATAAATGACAGGTGTTACTGACTGACCTTTGTGTGTTGTGACATTATCTTTGTGAACTTTGTGTGTTTGCAGGATCATTCTGATCAATCTGTGTCCTCCTGTCTGTCTTCAGTCCGGCTGTTTGTCCGTTATCTCTCTGCACTCAGGTTCAGGATGAGCCGAGCCTTCAGGGAGTGAATGGAAGTCAATGCATTGTGTGTGTGTGTGTGTGTGTGTGTGTGTGTCCATTAGGAATCAAGGTCAGTCACTCAGCAGTCCATTAAGACCATAGATTCACTCATCTCTCTCTCTCTCTTTTGTTCAGTCTGTTTGTAGGTCTCCCTCTCTCTCTCTCTCTCTCTCTGTCTGTCTGTCTCACTCTCCCTCAGGCTTTATCAATCACTGTCCGTCCGCCTGTCTGCCCCAGTGAATCATGGGTAATTCTTAGCAGGACTCCGAGTCTGTGAAGCGTCTAAAATGTGTTGTTTTCTCTCCAGAGTTCTGAATGCGGCTGAAGGCTGCAGTGCGTCAGAGCGACCAGCAGGGGGAGTGAAAGGATAAACTGTGCTTGTGTGTGTGTGTGTGTGTGTGTGTGTGTGTGTGGAGCGTGGAGAATCTGATTATACACACACACACACACACGTACACACACACACACTGAGGAGGCGTCCAATCGTGTTACAGAGCTGCAGAGGCTTGAGAGCGATATGCAAATGAACCCACACTTGTCATTTTTAGCAGCAACACACACACACACACACACACACACACACACACACGCTTTCTTTCTCTCTCTCTCTTCCTGCCTGTGTCAGTAGATGTGACTCGACCATCTGCCCGGCTGTCGGGTCTGTCAGTGTGAAGCATCGCTGAGGCGTGCTCGCGGGGCGTCGAAGCCCTCAGGAGTGTCTGACAGGTGAGGGGGGCGGAGTCGTGACGACCGTCCCGAGCTAACGCCGAAGCTAACGTCACATGAAGGGAATCGTGGTCTCCTCACTCGGAATTATTATTGTGAGATTCTCTCAGATTTATTGGCAGTTTGTTAAAGATTGAGATCTGTGTTGTGGCGATGCGTCGGGGGCGGGTGGAGCTCAGGTGGAACAGAAGGTGGACGGGCTCCTCGTGTCCTGGTGTTGAAGTGCCCTTGAACAGCAGATCTCTCTGGATGAGTGTCGTTCAGGAGTTGTATAAGTGGCTAATATGATGTGATGTAATGTAACGATGCAGAGAGAAGCTGTAGCTGTAGTTTAAAGGTGTTTCTGATATTCAGTTTTAGTTTATCCACGTCACATGTGACGTGGATAAACTAAAACTGAATATCAGAAACACCTTTGAATCCCGATAAACACGGAGAGGATCTGAGGTCAGAGAGGTGTTTTATCATCTCCACCTCCTCCTGAGAGAGATATCTGATTTTCTAAGATGTAAACAGGACTGATGGTATCCATGTTTCCTGCGTGTGAACAGGCGCTGAGTTACATTTAACATTTAACACGCTGCTGTTGGAATCTGACGGTTTGTGTTCACACTCACAGGAATTTCAGTCAGGCTGTAAAACAGGAAGACGAAGCAGAGATGCTTCTGGAATATGAGTCGACGTGAACGCGACTGATGGATGAAATATGATCCACTCAAACTGCTCACCTGTTCAAACACACACGCACACACACACACACACACACGCACACACACACACACGCACACACACACACACACACACGCACACACACGCACACACACACACGCACACACACACACACAAGCACACACACACACGCACACACACACGCACACACACACACACAAGCACACACACACACACGCACACACACACACACGCACACACACACACACGCACACACACACACCACACACACACACACACACACACACACACACACACGCACACACAGCTGACGGTGACTGTTTGACTTCCCACAGCGACGGGCTGTAAACTGGTTTAACTAACACTCTTCTGTGTGTGTGTGTGTGTGTGTGTGTGTGTGTCCTGAGGTGAGATTAAACATGTCTAAGAACAGACAGACAGGAAACAAACAACACACACACACACACACACACACACACACACACACACACACACACACACACACACACACACAGTAAACCTCTGAACTCTGACCTTTGACACAGTGATTGACAGCTGGTCTGCAGGGTGTACAGTGACAGTCAGTGTGCATGTGTGTGTGTGTGTGTGTGTGTGTGTGTGTGAACTCTGACCCCGTCACATCCTGACAGCTCTCGTTTCCCACGAAGCTTTGCTGCCTGACAGACGGAAAAATGCTGACGGAGAAATCACACTTAACGCACACACACGTTGTCATGGTTGTTATAGTCATTAGATTAATTGTAAAACTGTATTCTTATATTCATCTTAAAGAGCAGTAGAGTTGACACAGACTGACAGATTCATGTTCTCTGGAGCTCGTTAAGAAAATATCTGATCATGACGATTATCAGACCGCAGATCCACCGGACGTTATAAATAATGACGAGATAAAAAAAGAGGCGTCTCGAACAGAAGCATCACAGTGGGGTCGTTATGTCTCAGATATTCAGATAGATTAAATGAATTTGCTAATGTTTTCACAGTTTGATTTTATTAGATTTGCGTCTGCCACTTAATAAGTGTCAGACTTTCACTTGAAGACGTATTTTAGGGCGATGACGTTTGAGTAAAGTGAGTCATCAGATTAAGAATATTAATGAGTTTTATGTTATTAATACAACTTGTCAATCTTGTTGTGAAGCGCACGCGAGTGCAGATGCTTAATACGATCTTTTTATCTAACAGCTTCATTTTCTGTAATAGATTCTTTGATGTTGTGGTTTAAATGTGGAGCTGCAGCAATTAATCGATTAGTGGTCGACTATTAGATTATTCTCAGGGTGCTGAGAGGTCAGTCTGTAGTAATGGCGCCTGAAATGTCCAAGTTTCTGTATTAATGATCAGGACCAACATGCAGCGGCAGCAGCAGCAGGAGACGAGGGAGAGAAACTCACCAGACTCCCTTTGAAAAATGCTCGATTTTTTGAGTTTTTGAGTCAGAATGAACTTTAGAAACTTTGTGAAATGCTGACTGTGACTAAATCTAAATTAATCGAGCCTTCTCGTAAATTCGGCAAATGTTATACATGTTATATACATGTATTATATTGTTTGTCACTGTTAACAGTCTGCAGTGTTGTTCGTGTAGTTCATACACGTCTTTATAATGCCTTGTTCCAGCCCCTCAGAAGCCCTACTTCCTGTCTCCATGATTAATATCTGACTATTTAGATGATCGAATAATCAGTTTCAGTAAGTTTTTAACAGCAATATTCTAAATTCTCTGATTCCAGCTTCCTGAGTGTGAATAGTTCCTCCACTGTGACAGTAAACTGAACAGTGAGGAAACACTCACGACCATTTTCTGACATTTTGACAAAGAAAATAATCAACAGATGATTCTAAAAACGAAGATAATTGTTAGTTGCAGCCCTTTAAATATAGTTTATGTTGTTAGAGTGGCTGGTTAATACAGCGTGACGATCCGGAGAGCGAACAGTTTAATGACCGCAGTGAAAATGTTGTTGTATCTATCAGAAACAAACACACACTGCCACCACTGGAATCTAATTCTGGTGTCGTACTGAAAATATTGATGCTGCAACGATAAGCTGGTTGGTAATTAATCGTTTCAGTCATTTTTCCAGCAAGAATGTTAAACACTGTCTGGTTCCAGCTTCTTAAATGTGAGGATTTGCTGTCATTTTTTTGCAGTAAAAGAAGAGTTTTGGGGGTTTTGGACAAAAGAATGAATTTGAAGACGTCACTTTGGCTTCTGGGAAGCTTTAATGAGCATGTTCTACCTTTTTTCTTTAGACAGTTTGCAGCCGAAACCATCGATCAGTCTACAGCTGAGCAGAAAGGCCCGGTTTAAACAAAATAAAGAGATACCCAAGAAAGAAATGTAAATGCTTTGATGCTACCAGTCAGCGCAGCCTCGATTTAATTACTTCCTTCACAGTTCAGACGCAGCAGATGGATTTATTAGCAGTTTAGCATTTTAAATCACATTAAAAATCACATTTCTATGATGAGAAACGTCCTGCGGTTGGTCTGTTTGTTGCTCTCACACCACAAACGACCTGAAGCAGAGCGGTTTGAAGACTTCGCTTAACATATTTTGCCCTAAATGAGACTCAACAAAAGCAGAAGCTCCAGTTTGAGCAGATAAAAGCCGCTCGGTGTGAAATCCTCCCGTGTCGGTGTGATATTTAAAAGCTGGCGAGCGTCGAGCCTGTTTTCAGCCATATGATGTCTTTGATTCTGTTTGGGATGAAACACAGTAACCTGGTTAATCATCCTCTTCTGTGCACAATTCTAACATTCTGGTCACAGTCTGCTTTCCCCAGACGGGCCGGTTCTCTCTTCCTCAGCCAGCGAGCCCACGAGGGAGCGTCGTGGACGGGCTGCCAGCAGAACCTCAGATGGGCAACATGAATGTACGAGGAGAGGAGGCGGGAAATGTAGAGCGATCAAATCAAACGCAGGAAAGAAAGATGATAAGTGTAACTACAGCAGGAGCGCCGTGTGAGCCGACACCTCGCTGCTTCAGGCACCAAGATTTAAGGATGACGTCAGCGCTGATGTCAGATCAGTGACTCGCGACAGACAGATTCACACACAGACGAGGCGTTTACTGACACTTGTCGTCTCCACTTGTGGTCCACACTGTCGACCAATCATCACCCCGATCATTAAGTGCATTAATTGGACACAGTTATCAGACCGGAGGCCTTCAGAGGCCGTGAGATTATTGCACCACATGGGACTCGACTCTGAGCTCTCCCGGGCCTCATTAACAGAACACATGGGGTCCATCTGGAGCCAGAACGTGCCAGCACAACACTGTAACCCGGTGTGGGGTCGACATGGACACGATGGTCGGGTCAGCGAGACAACAAGTCTCTCTGTCTGCTGTCGGGATTTTAATTATTTTATCTATTTGTGTTTAATTCGACCGTTTGTCTCAGGATCGTTATTCTCCTCGTCTGTACGCTCAGGTCGCTCGATATCTCAGCTGGAAGCTTTCTTTGGAACATGATTTTGGTTGTTTATCGGACAAAAACATCAGATTTAATGTGATGAAGTGAAACAATAATATTCAATATATACGTGTGTATAAATATAAAGCTGTGAGCTGATAGAAAGGCTTGAAAATCACCTGGAAGTTCTTGAGTTTCATCAGGGAAAAGTGACGACTAACGATACAACTAATGATTATTGTCACTGTCGATCAATCTGTCTGATCTATAAAACGTCGATAATTTCTTCGATCTTCAGTTTTTGTCAGAGAGGAAGGAAACCAGAGAATATTCACATCTTTGGAATCAGAAGGATTTGTGTTTTTTCCTCATAGCGATGAATCAATATCAGAACTGTTTGTGATTGACGTGACTGTAATCGATTGATCGTTGCAGCTCTGGTGTTCGCCAGCGGTCGCTCCTCTCTCCTCTCTGATCGCTGCTCGACAGTTTCACATTCTCTCCGTTAAATTTTAATTCACATCGTCTCAATAATTCACGTTTATGGACTCGACAGTTTGAACCGGGCCCTTTAGTATTTGGGTGAAGCGGCTGGTGAAGTCGGCTGTTATCTCAGAGCGACAGATACGTTCTGAATCGTCGCTGCTGATGTGAGGATCCGTATGGACACATGATCAATATTACAGCACCGGGACCAGGATCTGGGCCGTCGCTCCAGCAGATAGATGTGGAGCATTTGTTCCAGGATGGATCCTTCAGTGTCCTCAGGTCGTCTCACCGCTGCTCTGGTTCTGATCCAATAAGAGCGTTTGTGTGTGGGAGCTGCAGAGACGTCCTCAGAGCGGAGAAACCAGTTCTTTAATCCGCTCACCGGGTTTACTGAGAACAAAGTGTCACAGCTCAACAGAACCATCTGACTGAACTCTGAACACTCGCTCTGCTTCGATTGGGTCGTTTTAATCCAATCAGAACCGTGAGTGGAGCTAAAGAGGGATAAACTTCCTGCTGCAGATTCTCGTGCTGCTGGCTGTCGCTCTGTTTCCATAATTCCACTTTACAGAAGCTCAGAATCTGAACAGAAACCCCGGGTCAGCGCACGGTACTGACTCCTGCTGGATAGTAAAGATTATTTTCATATCAATCGATCTGCCCATTGTTTTGATGATTTATCAATTAATTAAAGTCGTTATAACATCATATAAAACGCCTTCTTTTAACTTCCCAGAGCACAAAGTGACGTCCAAGCACCGAAATATACTTCATTTATTTATACATGACAAAAACACGTATGTAAATAAATATACATGATGTTAAATGATGGATCCTGCTGTATAGAGACTTCACTGATGATTATTGATCATCGACAGTCATCCCGTCAATATCAACACAATATTAATATTGGAGGTATTTGGTCATAAATATTATGAAATTTTTGTCGCCTCGTCTGAACATTCATGAAGATCTTTAGAGGAGATTTCTAAACATTAAGATGAAGCCTGAAAATGTTGTGATATCATTTTAAGACCAAAAAACTGCCCAGACCCAGTTATTAAAAATGTGGATTAAAAATGATTCATCATCTGTCAGAATAGTTTCAGATTATTTTTCTTTCAGTCGGCTGATTATAGCAGCTCTGCTTCTCCGTTGAGACTCTGTCAGAACATTTTCCTCTGTGTTTCTGTCTTTCGTACACAAGAACTTTGTGTTAAGATATGTAGAAAAGCTGTGAACCTCGACTATGTGTTATGATATCGGAGCAGTCGAGTTCGTACGCTGACTGAATGGATGTTGTTGTTTAATGTTATGTTCAGGAGACAGACGGACGTTTACAGTGTTTACCTGAGAAATCTTCCAGGTCGTTTAAACACTCAGCAGACGGAGGAGAGTGTTGGATCACACACTCAGGTGGACGTGGTGATTGTGTCGTGCGAGGAGCGGTGACGAGCTTCTTTATGAAGTCGATTATTAGCACGTAGCTGTTTGAAGGACGACCGCTTCACCGGAGCGTCAGTTACTTTAATTCACATCGTCCTCGTTTGTTCCTCGAACTGTTCAGTCGGTAATGAAGCAGGTTTGTGTTCAGGTCTGTGTGAGGAGACCCAGAGGAGACCCTGAACACCTGCAGGGATTATATTTCCCATCTGGCCCGGGGAAACCTCGGGATCCCCCCGGAGCAGCTGTTGCCATGGAGCAGCTCAGTTTGGCTCTTTGAGGCGATCTCAATCAGCTTCAGTCTCATTATGATTGTTTTCAGTCTGTAGTTCAATTTTATTTAACAAAATCAAGACTTATTTCTGTTTTCTGTCTCAACACTTCCACACTGCAGCTTCTTCTCCTGCAGCCATCTTTGTGGCGTAGCTGCTTCTTGCTCCGTTTGTTTGTTGTCGTCACAGCTTCCTGTTGGAGTCTCTCTCTTGTGTGACTCATGGTTTTAAAACCAGACGGATTTCTATCTATCCAACGTATATCCCTTCATTATGAGTCTGAGTGACGTCAGGCTGTCGGACTGCAGCCGGTCCTCCTCACTAACCATCAGAATCAGTCTCAGAACTGCTGCTCTCCTCTCCAGGTGTGTTCTGTTAACCGTCCTCACTCACCAACACGACAAGAATATGAATGTTAATAAATATATATGACAGTAAATATTCCTTAGATGATGGAAATAGTTACACAGCGACATAAGAGGCGATTTAAAGTGATGTCATTTTCTGCTTTTGTCCACATTACTGATGATTATTGATCATCAGGTGTACCAATAGTCGCCCCTACAATATTACCACCATATCAATATGGAGGTATTTAATATAAACATTGTGATATTTGATGTTGTCGTCCACTTTCAGTACTAATTAAGCTTTAGAGGAGATTTCTAAATATTAAGATGAAGCCTTAGAATATTGTGATCGGACCTCCAGAACAAACAATCAGAGTGTAGTTAAAATAATCTGTAATTAAGCTGTGTCATTAGTTAAAGACTGCAGGTGGAGTCGGGCCGGTTCTGTCCAGCCTCGGGCCGTTCTACACTTCTGATAACCGAGCAGCTGCACAGGACAAATATTTGGACCTTATTTTTCTTTAATGAGCCGAGAAACACTCGGAGCGGAGGAGGAGAAGAAGAAGAAGAATCAAAGGCTTTCAGTTAATGAAGAAGAACAAAGAGAAGCACGAGTGTGTTATGATTCATTCATAGTTTTTCTGGTGTAGATACGAGAAATGACGACACAGACAGGTTAGATACACACTCAGGTAAACTGACCACGAGGTGACACTGATGGTGACGAGGTGAGAGTCTGTCTGAGCTAAAGTTACAAAGAAGAAGTTGTTACGCTCGTTTGAAGCACATCGTTCTGCTACCACAGAAGAAGAAGCTGCTTCTGTCTGCGTCCTTCTTGGTATGGTTCTGTTTCTTCTTCTTCTTTTTCTTTTTCTTTGGGTTTTGTTGACGGTTGGCAAAGAAAACCAACAGCGAGTTTTTCTTTGTGTCATCTTGCTGCATTTTCTTCTGCAGTGAAATGTTTTAGCGCCACCTGCTGCTCATGTTCAACCAGTGGAGTCACTGAGGTGACGTTAGTGAAGGCTTTTATTTTGTTGGTAAACATGAGTGATGTCTGACTTCCTGTCGATAATAATGAGGAAGCACAATTACATAAATGGAAAGCATCCCTCGTTTCCTCTCCTCTACTTGTTTCCTTTCCTCTTCGTCTCTTCTCCTTGTCTCCTATCCCCACCTGTCTTCCTCCTTTCCTTGATTCCTTTCCTCTTCCTCTTCTCGCCTTGCATCAATACTTTTCTTTCATCCTCATCTCCTTGTCTCGGCTCTCTCCTTCTCTTTCCTTTCCTCTCCTCTACTTTATCTTCACTCCTCTCCTAGTTTCCTTTTCTTTCATCCTTATCTCCTTGTCTTCACTCTTCTTCTTCTTCTCCTCTTCCCCACTCGTTTCCTTTCATCCTCATCTCCTTGTCTCAGCTTGACTCCTTCTCTCATCCTTGTCCCTCCTAATTTCCATCCTTTTTGTTTTTGTCATTTTTGAGATTCCTTTCCTCCTCCTCTCTCCTTGTCTCCTCTCCTCTTCTGTCCTTGCCACCTCGTGCTGCTTTTAGCCTCCTCTCTTTCCTCCCTCCTCCCGATCCTTCTCCTTTCCTCTGATCCTCCCCTCCTCTCGTCTCCTCACCTTGTTTCCTCTCCTCCCTTGCAGCGTTCAATTACAGACCACTCTCTGGAATTCACACACACACACACACACGCCTGAAGAGCTCCCCTCCCCCCCGTAGGAATGAAGTGAGCGAGAGGCGATGATGGTAGGAGAGGAAAGACAGCAAATATGGATAGCGGAAGGAAACAAGGAGGGAAGGAAACAAAAAAAGGAAGCAGTAGAACAAAGGAAGTGAGGATGCAATGGAGGATGTGAGGAGCTAATGAAGGAAACAAAGCTCTGCTGACTCTTCAAGTGCACATTCACACACACACACACACACACAATGAAGTGCTGAGATGGAGGAGTGGTGTGTTAGAGGGCGAGAGCAGCGAGCGAGCAAATGTGTGTGTGTGTGTGTGTGCGCGTGTGTGTGTGTGTGTGTGAGCTGCGAGCCCTGTGATTGGCTGAGCCCGGCTAGATGCACCAACAGCCGAAAGAAGACGGGAACAGAGGAGGAGAGGGAGGCTGCAGATAGAGCAGAGAATACAAAGAGCATGTGAGTGAGTGTGTGTGAGTGTGTGTGTGTGTTCAGACCTCGCATGTGTGTGTCACATCCAGAGGTGTGTGTGTGAGAGTGTGTGTGTGTGTGCAGAGCAAAGCAAGCGAGGAGGAAACCTGATCTCTCTCTCTCTCTCTGTGGAATAACGCTCTCCGTTAGCTCTCGTCGTTATTAGCCTCGCTGAGAGCTTTTTTAGCCTAGCCTGGCCCGGCTCGGCCCCCGGCCCAGTTTGGACCTGGTGTTGTGCAGCTGCTGGTGTTGTTGGAGGAGGAGGTGATGGAGCGGTTCATGGCCCTGATGCGCCTGCTGGGCAGGAGGAGGCGAGGGAGGAGGTACCGGGCAGATGACGATTACCAGGAAGGCTACGAAGACGTTTACTACTACACCAGCAAGTACAACACACACCTACTGAGTGAGTGAGTCCCATAGACCAACACTGGGAGAGAGAGAGAGAGAGGGGCTTTGTTTTATTGTCTCACTGGAAGAGCGAGCGAGGCAGAGATGAGTGTAGAGAGAAGGAAAGAGAGAGAGAGAGGGGAGCTTATCATCAGATTATGGCACTTGAAGTAGCCCTGACTGTGTGTGTGTGTGTGTGTCTGTGTGTGTGTATAAGGTCTTTTATTATAGATGAAGGTCGTTAGCGAAGCGCTGCTCAGTTACAGTATTCACACACACACACACACACACACACAAACACGCACTCACTCAGGTATCCAGGTGACAAGGGGGCCAGGTGGTTTGTGGGTAATAACAAGGGAGGAAGTGTTGACTGGGGAAAGGAATGTTGACAATGTGGGGAACACACACACACAGATGACACACACACACACACACAGAGATCACACACACACACACACAGATGACACACACTCACACACGTTTCCCTTTGTGTCTTTAAAGTGGTTGGATTTTGGATAAAGTGCTGAAGATGTCTTGAGACTGCAGCTGCATTCATTTCACAGTGAATTGATTTCAGACTGTGTGAGTCAGTGTGTTCACAGCCAGGTGACACAACCAGGAAATGAAGCTTCATTGTGTTTTCACTTTATTTTGTCGTCTCATGTAGACGCTGTCACAAAACTGGAAAAGGCTTGAAAATGCACCTTGTATGATTATATACAGATGTTTGGTTGGTTGTTGTCGGCACACTGAGTCTTGTTCCTGGTTCTCGGACATCCAGGTATCTAACTAGTGATTATTTCTAGTTTAATCCAGAATATAATCAGTCGTTTGCTCTATAAAATGTCAGGAAATGGTAAAAAATGTCAAACAGAGGAGGAGAGAAACCTGATATGATTCACATTTAACAAGCTGACGTCAGATTTGTGTCAGTCTGCTCATTAACAGCTGACTCACTTTGACACACAACACTTGTTTGCGTATTTCCTTTAATTTGTCACCTTTCTCTGTTGGACTATCATGAAACATAATGTTGGTTCTTTATTGGAGGAAAACATCTGATTTAACGTGATGAAGTGAAGCTGTGAGTTGATAGAAAAGCTTGAAAATCACCTTGAAATGACTTGAAGTTCTTGAGTTTCATCAGAGAAAAGGTGTCGAGAACCCAACATGTTGTTCCTGGTTCTCAGACCTCCAGGTGTGAAACTGATGATTATCTTCACTGTAGATTAATCAAGATGATAATCAGTCCTCTGCTTTATGAAATGTCAGATATCAGGTATCAGGTACTGTGCAGTCGTAAACAGCAGAGTCAGATCGTCTGGTGGACGACAGCAGGACGCTCTGCAGCTTAACGTTCAGCCCGAGTTTGTTTTAATGAAATCACCAGTGCAGCCACAGGCTCTGTCAGCTTTAATTAAACAGCAGGCCTGACCTTTAATTAATATTAAAGATGATTTATCTTTTTGTGACCCAGATGTGACATACAGAGCATCTCTGCTGTCGTCACAAGAAGTTATTGTATTTTGACTAAACGTTTTGTTACCTCAGCCGAGAGGGTTTGTTGGTTTGTTGGTTTCTCTGATGGTTTGTTGGTTTCTCTGATGGTTTGTTGGTTTGTTGGTTTGTTGCTTTCTCTGATGGTTTGTTGGTTAATTGGTTTCTCTGATGGTTTGTTGGTTTCTCTGATGGTTTGTTGGTTTCTCTGATGGTTTGTTGGTTTGTTGGTTTCCCTGATTGTTTGTTGGTTTCTCTGATGGTTTGTTGGTTAATTGGTTTCTCTGATGGTTTGTTGGTTTCTCTGATGGTTTGTTGGTTTGTTGCTTTCTCTGATGGTTTGTTGGTTAATTGGTTTCTCTGATGGTTTGTTGGTTTCTCTGATGGTTTGTTGGTTTGTTGGTTTCCCTGATTGTTTGTTGGTTTCTCTGATGGTTTGTTGGTTTTTCTGATGGTTTGTTGGTTTCCCTGATGGTTTGTTGGTTTGTTGGTTTCCCTGATTGTTTGTTGGTTTCTCTGATGGTTTGTTGGTTTTTCTGATGGTTTGTTGGTTTCTCTGATGTTTGTTGGTTTTTCTGATGGTTTGTTGGTTTCTCTGATTGTTTGTTGGTTTCTCTGATGGTTTGTTGGTTTCTCTGATGGTTTGTTGGTTTTTCTGATGGTTTGTTGGTTTCTCTGATGTTTGTTGGTTTTTCTGATGGTTTGTTGGTTTCTCTGATTGTTTGTTGGTTTCTCTGATGGTTTGTTGGTTTCTCTGATTGTCTGTTGGTTTCTCTGATGGTTTGTTGGTTTCTCTGATGGTTTGTTGGTTTCTCTGATGTTTGTTGGTTTTTCTGATGGTTTGTTGGTTTCTCTGATTGTTTGTTGGTTTCTCTGATTGTCTGTTGGTTTCTCTGATGGTTTGTTGGTTTCTCTGATGGTTTGTTGGTTTCTCTGATGTTTGTTGGTTTCTCTGATGGTTTGTTGGTTTCTCTGATGGTTTGTTGGTTTTCTCTGATGTTTGTTGGTTTCTCTGATGGTTTGTTGGTTTCTCTGATTGTCTGTTGGTTTCTCTGATGGTTTGTTGGTTTCTCTGATGGTTTGTTGGTTTCTCTGATTGTCTGTTGGTTTCTCTGATGGTTTGTTGGTTTCTCTGATGGTTTGTTGGTTTCTCTGATGTTTGTTGGTTTCTCTGATGGTTTGTTGGTTTCTCTGATTGTCTGTTGGTTTCTCTGATGGTTTGTTGGTTTCTCTGATGGTTTGTTGGTTTCTCTGATGGTTTGTTGGTTTCTCTGATGGTTGGTTAATTGGTTGGTCGGTTAGATCTGAAAAATTAAAACCCAGACTTGGTTGATTGGATTTTTGTGGCTTGTAAGATCAAACCGTTAGTTTGATAATTGCACATTGTTCTCATTGATCTGAAGTCAGTTTGTGTTGGCTGATCAAAGACTGTGTGAAGCTCCAGAGTGTACGTAAACCTTCAGAGGACCCATTGTCTTGACTGTGTTTCAGTTCCAGCTGTTGGTCTCTGCGTACCAGATCATTGTTGTTGTTGATCCACATGATTTCTGTTGTATTGTAGATTCTACTCATCATTCTGTTTGTTCCAGTTTTCTTCAGGGCTCTTTAATATTTCTTCTCTTTATTAGACAGCAGAGAGTTTTTAAGAGTGGAGGGATTAACAGAGAACCAGTAGTGTTGTGATTACACCGTCAGCAGTTTAACTCTCTAGGCTACAGGATGCTCCAGATTAATTAAAGCGTACCGTGAAGTCGTGAAGTGCGAATCTCCCTCTATTTTTCTCTCAGTTTTCCATCAAATACTTCGATACTTTCTTGATGCACTCAGACACAAATCTCTGCAATATGGCTACCGAACAGAGTTGAACTGGACGGATTGTTTCTTCAGCCTGCTGTTAGTGACTCACAGATCAGATGTTTGTTTCCACGGAGCCACTGGGAGTTGTGGTTTCCTCTACAACATGTCAGGTCTTGTATCTTTGACATGTTTGTGCTGATTGTGGTTGTCTGCCTTTTAAACCCTGAGCCACTGAGCCGGCTCCGCTCCTCCACCAATGAAACTGCCTCAATCACAATATTGATTTCAGCTGATTTAGTTTTAGTTTTATGTTTTGTAGAGTCAGAAACTTCCTCCATCATCTCATTAACCATACAAAAAATATGATTGTTCTTAATTCCTAAATCAAAAGGAAAACTTTCACTTGAAACCAGACATTTGTTATATAGTTGTAGAGTTGTGTACTTTTATTATCCTAAATGTTTCCAAGAACTTTAAAATGAGAGAAATCGACTAGTTTACTCAAGGTAACCTCGAGGAAGGAAGCGAGAGGTCGAGACAGAACATGATGTGAATAAATCTTTAAAACTTCCTGAGACATTCGAGACCAGAGAATCTGATTTTTAGTGTCTTTATGTTTGAATTCAGATACATTTTGAGTGAAGTCAGCACTCAGCAGAGACTGTGGTTCTGGTTCTAGTTCTCTGTGTCCTCTCTGTAACGTTACGTTCATGAAGTAAAGTCCATTTCCCCTCCAGCTCCAGTCAGCAGTCGACAGTAAAGAGCAGAAACACCCGACAGTGGAGGTCTTTTGTTTTGATTTGTTTTGGTTTGTTTTGTTTTAATTGAGAGAGAATACACTCTTAATAATCACGTCTGTATCTAACAGGGACAAAAAGATGTACGATTTAAAACAGATCTCGATAGGAAATTACATTTAAATGATTGTGATTGACTGTGTTCGAGTTCTATTATTGAGATAATTCTCCTGTCAATCAATAACTAGCATCTAAAGATTATTGTGGTTATAGGTTGATACTCGTTTCCTAAGCAATTGATTGCTTCCTCAATGAAATGTCAGAAAATAGTCAAAGATATCGGAAAGATTAACATATTGATGAACTGGCACCTAGAGATTGTTTTTTACTTCAAAAATAGTCAATCAGTTATCAACATCCGACCAAAACACGACGGCTGTGCTCGTCTGCGTTCTCTGTATCTCACAGTTTTTAGTTTTTTTTGCCTCTCTGTGTATTTTTTTCTTCGCTACTTGTTTGATTTTCTGCTGAATTTACCCTCAGAAGTCTCTGGAGCTTTTATGAGATTTAGAAATATTTGAGTGTTGGAGGGTGAACTCCGGTTCACAGCTCACACGTCTCCATCTGCGTCCCTCCAGAGAAATCTCCGTCAGGACTCCAAACTCGCCGTCCGCTAAATTGTTTACGCTGATTAAAGTGTTTGCGAGCGCTCCCAGCTGCGAGCAGATGATAAAGGATTCACTTTGGCTGCCTCCCTCGTCGCCTCAGATGCTCGTGAATGAACTGGACCAGCAGATTAACTCACTTCACTCTGAATTTGTGGAGAAATTCAGCAACAACAGTGTGGAGCTGCACGTTGTATGTTTAAAATGGCATTTGTGTGTGTGGATGTGTATTCAGGTGCTAATGAGTGTCACTGAGCTTTATTATTTTATATAAGTGTGTGTGTGTGTGTGTGTGTGGCAGAGCTGCCAAGAGTCATTTCTCACGGCTACCAGCTAGCTAGCAGTGAATGTGTGTGTGTGCTTATCACAGCGTGTGATTCTATATGAAGGCAATTTATGGCCGGTCGACTGGCTAACCCAGACACACACACACACACACACACACACACACACACACACACACACTCCTCCTCCGTTGTTCAGTGTGATTTCATTCTGTGTTTGTCTTTCGATTCAGGCGTTGATTTAACCTCGTTTGGCCGGTTTCGCCTGCTTCTATGTGGCTGTTTTAAACCTCTTCAGTCAAGATGTTTCTTAAATAATAATTAAAAAGATTCTCCACTGATTGAACATTGATGACGGACAGATTCTAAAGAAAAAAAGATACACATTGATGCAGCAGAATCACAAACCTGATGGCTACATTACCCACAATGCAACCTGACAGTTTAGTCTGAGCACAGTTTCACTCCACAACGCCTGGAAACACTCACGTCTTGTTCTGTTTCCCACACTTGTCGTTCAGCGATCAGGTGGCTGCAGCCAATCAGCATCCAGAACTGACACGAGAGAGTCAAAACGACAACACAGCGACGAGCACGACATTCAAAATCAAGACAATTATTATATTTTATATAAAACTGTGACCTGGTTATTAGATTCCTGTTCTGAAGTCTGAAACTGACAATTTTATTTATTTATTTACATGTTTTCTTATGTATTATCTCGCTAAATGCAAATGGGAAGAAAACAGAAATAGACACGTAAATAGATCAACTTAAAAATGGATGCATTAGTAAATAAAATACAAAATTAAATGAGAAAGTTAATAAATTGTGGGATCAATAAAAGTAAAGTAGAATTGATTTTTGTCACCTTCAATAAATTGGGGATTGCCTACATTTATTTTTGCTGCATTAAAAGCATATTAATTAATTTATAGAGCCGTTTATTCATTTCTGTATTTACGTTACGTGATCAATAGTTTCATCAGCTTTAAGCAGACATGAATCCCAGCAGAGTGTAAAAACTTAAACTGTTTTAAACTCTGAGTCTCACCACACGTCCTCATGATGTGTTACAGCTCGCGTCTTATCTGTGCAGTTTGGACCATCAGTCCAGTCGGCGACAGTCACTTTGTTCTGATCGGTTAACATCAGTACGTTCTGCCTCAGCGCCGACCTTCTGTACTCACTGAAGTCGAGCTCTCGGTTTATTATTAGCATCATTTCAGGTGCACTCACTTTCAGCTTGACCTCCAGATAAAGTGGTTTGGATCCGTGTAGAAATTCACTCTCTAACATTACGAAGCCTACAGATGTCCTTTCAGAGAGTTGTAGACGATTTCAAAATGAACAGAGACGCTATTCAGAGAACATAAAATGTGATCTGGTGTTTTGGGATATTTTTCAGGCACTACAGCCTCAACAAACACTAGAGACTCAGGAAGTTTTCAACACGTCCTCATACCAGAACGCCTGCAGACGTTTACCAGTGACAGGAGGACAGAACCTTCATCATACGGACACAGTTTGATTAGATTTAGACAAGAAAACTGCTAAATAACTACAGACCCAAATGCAGATGTGGGAGAAATATCTAAAGTCCAGAACATTCTGGCCTCATAGGACAGTCAGTGCGTTTACATGACACTCAAGAAAACCGAATTATTGGGTTAGTCCGACTATGAATGACTAAAATCGGACCGGATCGGATTTCTCATAGTCGGATTAAAGCACCTAGATTATTCGATTGATAGTCACATTACTCCTGCATGTATACGTTCCATCAGATCGGATCGGATTTTCGCGTTCTGCGCAGGCGCGAGATTTTTTCCCGGGGCCGTGAGCCGGAAGTAGACGGACGGCGGCGGCGGCGTCTTTCCTCCGAAATCAGTGCAAGAAAGAGCGCCAGAGTGCACCTAGTTTGTGTAATTATCATGTACACCATATACGAAGTGTACAAAGATGTAGCTTCGTCTCGCTCTTCGTACGCCATCTTTCTCGAATGCCGAGGCAGCTGGTGACGTAAAGAGGTCAGCCGGAGGTGTCTCTGTTACCACTAGTTGAAATGGGTACAGCACCACCTAGTGTACCTGGTATGACATGCTGACAGGACAATAATCCGGTTTTCTCACCGGCATGTATACTCGGATAATTGCAGTTGTCTGGTTGAGTAGCATAGTTGAACTATGGCTGTAATCTGACTAAGCTGTGCATGTAAACGCACTGAGTAAGTCTTTATAAACGTAGATAGTAGATAACGTAGATGTAATCTGAACATCAGGAGACTCCAAAGTCCAAAATACAAACATCAAATGGCAGTTTAAAGGAAAGTCCGAGGAAAAACACCTAGAGAGGAACACGAAGCTGACGACCAGATTCAAGAACAAAGGATGGAAACACGGAAAAGAATAAGAAGGATCAGAGAGCAGATCAAAACCAACGAAGAAGCACGGGCGAGGAAGCAGACAAAGACAGGAAGTGGAAAGTAAAACATGACACATGAGGATAAAACAGGACATCAACTGAGCTAAAGCCTCGAACCATGACGGGGCTCCGCAGTCAAGTTAGCAATAAAACATAACATACAACTTTCAGAATAAGATAAGATCGATAAATGTGTGTTTTGTGCTGTTGTTGATTTTGTAATTTTGATTAGCTTCAGGCTAACTCTGTTGCACTAACTGTCAAATGTGAGCCTCATAAAATCCACAATAAACATAAAGAGGTGACAGGTTAAAGGTGTCACCGTGACGCCTCTGGCCACGCCTCCATCAGTGATGTCACCCTCTAGTCGTCTCTACATCCAGCCCACCGCCGCCGCCACCGCTGCCTCTCTGCCCGGCTGCCATGTTCTCTGCACGCTGGATGATCTCATTACATGTTGAAACATCATGACGCATAAATTTGCACATGAATGAGGTGAAGCGATGTCGGCTGAGTTCAGACCCGCGCGGCTCGCAGCAGTCGAGTGTTGCGTGCAGCTTGTTGACTTGGAGAAAATGTGCTAATTAATGCTTTAAAGAAGGGTCCATTTGCATAACCGGTCCTGTGTTCAACACGATCGGAGATGAAAGAGCAGCTGAAGGAGGGCCGGGCCGCTCGTTAAACATCTTGTTCGGGTTTTGTTTTATTTAACTCTCGTCTGATTCTGGTAGAACTGAGCACAAAACAGAGATAAAATATGTTAATAGAGACAAACATCTTTATTTTGGTCTGTTTCTGGC